>NC_057797.1:532827055-532950470 GCF_018294505.1 Triticum aestivum
GGGGCGGTGGGGCGGCGCGCGGGGTGGTGGGGCGACGGGGCGGCGGCGAGTGCTGGGGGCGGCGGCGCGCGTGTGAAGAAGAGAAAGAGAGAGAGAGGGGGGGGTGGGGCGCGGCCATTAACGTTAGTGGGGCCCCTCCCTCTTTGTCGTCCGCCCCCCTTTGCCGTCCGCTTATTTTCTCTTTGCCGTCTGCTAGCGGACGGCAAAGAGGGGGGGCGTTAGGTTTTTTTTTAAGCAGCTCGTCAGTGGGGCCCCCTCCCTCTTTGCCGTTCGCTAGCGGACGGCAAAGAACTGGCTGATGGCAAATTAGGTCTTTGCCATCAGCCAATTCTTTGCCGTCTGCTTTTTGGTAGCTGATGGCAAAGAGCTTCTTTGCCATCCGCTAGCTGACGGCAAAGAGCTGACAGATGGTAAAGTACCTGATTCCAGTAGTGTATCCTCGTCGGGCGGTTCCTTGGACTCGTTAGATATGAATAGTGAGTCACTTCCAACCGCCTCCTCTCCTCGCCCTACAGACAATGTCGAGGTATTGTCTTAAGGGGCACTGAGCCGGGGGAGATAGTCCTGGAGGCGCCTCAAGGCGACCTTCCGGACTCCAGGCGCAAAGGGAGCAAGACTCCCAAGGGCTCCAAGTTCGGCCCTCAGCCGAACACCACGCCGGAACCTCTAGTGGTTCCGGACTCCGGGAGGCGGCCCCCTTCCAAGAGGGGGAAGCCGCCCGTGTCGGTGACCTCTGTCCATCCAGAGGCACCGGATAACCTGCTGGGAGCGCTTCGCGACGCTTCCATCGACGAAGAGCAGTGCACTATTATAAGTGCGGTGATCAAGAAGGTTCAGTCCGCCAAGAGCGGACTGACTGAAGCCTATGCCAGCCTTCTAACAGGCTTTGAGGTAAGTATTTAAAATATAGGAAAATATTACCGCATAGACAGTAGCCCCTGATGCTCTGTTTGGTGTTCACAAAGAAAAGCCGAATAGAGGATCAAATAATATCTGCAGGAGTCTAATATAAGTATGTCTGTATGCGTATGCAGGCTTCGCTGCTGACCTCTGCCGCACTAACTGCGGAGGTCGCCGCACTGAAGCAGAACCTCGAGCGGTCCGAGAAAGAGCTCGGCCTTACCAAGAGGTAGCTCGAGGAGAACAAAGGTAAGTAATACCTTGTCTATATATATATATATGTGTGGTTGCAAAATGATAGGATCATCATGGATGTTCCAGGGGCCACGACCGACGTGGCGACCCTGAAGCAAGCGCAGTCTGAGGCCGAAAACAAAGCGGCCAAGGAGCGCACCGAGCGGGAGAAATAGGAGGCACGGGTGGGCAAGGTGCAGCAAGAGCTCCAAGCTCTCGTGAAGAAGCACGAGACTTTGGAGCTTGACTCAAAGACGCGAGAGTCCGAGCTTGCCACGGCCCTCGAGAGCACAAAGCGTGCCAAGGCTGAAGCCCAAAAGGCCCTCCAGGAAATTGAGGCGATGAGGAAGATAGCGGCGGGTAAGGCATTCATTATGCAAAGCAAGCATGTGAAAGTAAATTACTTGTTACTTACCTGAGTCCGGAGCTCTCCAGGAGCATTCGCGGATTTGCCCCGTAGCGTGTCAGATGCCGCAAAGTACTACCAGGCCGAGGAGGGAAGCTCGACGGAGAAGTTGTTCTGGTCTCAGTATACTGGGACCGAACACCCGATGCCTGTGAGCGACCAGCTGAAGCAACTGGTCGAGCTGCACAAGGCGGCCAAACAGGCCATGAGGGGCCTTATAGTACGGATGTGGCCTGGCGACTCCCTTCCCAACAGCTACTTCGGCCTGGTGAGGCGGCTTGTGGATGCCTGCCCACGGCTGGAAGTCATAAAGCGGTCCGTTTGCATCGAAGGTGCACGCCGGGCTTTTGCCCGTGCGAAGGTGCACTGGGCCAAGATGGACACCGAGAAGCTGGTGAAGGAGGGGCCGCCGCAGGGCAAGGAGCATCGCCACCTGAAATGTATTATGAGGGTGTCATGAAGGGTGCCCGTCTTGTGGCGGACGAGTGTGCGAAGGATGTAATTTTTGAATGAACTTGCTCGTGTGATCCTGTATTATGAAAACTTGTTCATGTGCGCTATGCAACACTTGTTTGAATTTAAAATATTACCTTCTGTGCGGCTGTTTATCAAATCTGAGAGATGGCCAGTCGTCGGCTTCTGCTGGGGTGTTCGGGATAAATTTGAGCACTCTTTTTCCCATTGTTGGGTCCTTCGAGGGAGGTGCTCAGCGCAATGAACAAGGCAATCAGACTATAATGCTTTATCACTCTCACTTAGCCATAGAAGTCTACAATTTTAAATTTTGGCGAAGCCCCTAGTATTTGGAAGGCCGAATTCGGGGCGCTATACACGCCTAAGCCGGACAAAGCCGACTCCTCGCCCTAAGCGGCATAAGCCTTTAGGGACTCGAGACCTCTCGAACAGCGACCAGCTCTTGCCTCATCATGACAGTCAGTTTTAGCTTTCTCTACTGAGGTGCTTGCCTAGATGAACCGGGGCACAATCACAGTAGTTCTCTCAGTGCTACCTTAGCTGATATAGCGGAACGTAAGGTACCAAAACATGGGAGCCGGGCAAACCCAACTATTGACCCAAGACATGATTCGGAGCTGATGCATATAATGCTATAAGTTCGGGGTGCCGCACTATCGAAAGTGTTCGGACTTCTCACGCCGTATTATGGGGTACGCTTAAGCCCCTGGCATATTGGCCGTACCAGAGTGTACGGGTGCTGAATGTCATGAATGAACATATATATAAAAAAGAATAGAGAATGCGGTAATAGTCTAGTGCTATGCATTGTTTATTCAAAAAGGTGCGTCGAAGCAGAATGATACAAGTACTGCGATAAGCAAAAAGTAGGACTATTTTACATGTCCCCTCCAAGGGCAAGCTGAGGAATGGTATTTAAAACAGGTATTTCACTCGTTATCAGAGACCACCTGGGAATTCCATGGTGCGACATAGCTTTCTGCCTCCTTGGTTGTTGTATCGTGTGTCCGGCAATCGTACTGCCGGATGGGGTTTCCAGAGAGTAAAGTCCTGAAAGAGAGAAAAATAACAAAGCGGGAAGCCCCTAGTGCGGTTGAGCCGCGTTTTGGGGCGTGCCGTAGTCGTGCCCCCACCTATGTCCATGGTATTTTCAATGCGTAATTATGTACGCGTGGCGCGGATTTCGCCGTTTGGCTGGGACTAGGGTGGGGGCCGCATTGCTATGCGAGCTTGGAATGTGCCAGGCGGTCTTGTTGCAGATTACTTCAGGCGCGCTTGTTGCAGATTACTTCAGGCGCGCTTGACGATGTCCGGGTGTTTAATCGCCAAACTGGTGGATTGCCTGAAGAGGCTGCTTTGTGCTTCTGCTGCGAGGGCTGCAGTGTGCTCCTCCGTGCGGAGAGAGCGCTCTGTGTTTCCATTGACTATGATGACCCCCCGAGGTCCTGGCATCTTGAGCTTGAGGTATGCATAATGCGGTACCTCATTGAATCTCACAAATGTGGTTCGCCCGAGCAGTGCGTGATAGCCACTGCGGAACGGGACTATATCTAAGATTAACTCCTCGCTTCAGAAGTTATCCGGGGATCCGAAGACCACTTCCAGTGTGACTGAGCCTGTGCAATGGGCCTCTACACCTGGTATGATTCCTTTGAAGGTCATTTTTGTGGGTTTGATCCTTGAGGGGTCTATACCCATTTTGCGCACTGTGTCCTCATAAAGCAGGTTCAGGCTGCTGCCGCCGTCCATAAGTACTCGAGTGAGGTGAAATCCGTCAATGATTGGGTCTAGGACCAGTGCGGAGAATCCGCCATGACGGATACTAGTGGGGTGGTCCCTGCGATCGAAGGTGATCGGACAGGAGGACCATGGGTTGAACTTTGGGGCGACTGGCTCCAACGCATATACACTAGTGCAAAACCGGGCAATAGCACCGGTTCGTAAGGCCCTTTAGTGTCGGTTCGGTAACCGGCACTAAATTGTGGGCACTAAAGGCCCCCCTTTTAGTACCGGTTCAACACGAACCGGTGCTAAACAGCAACCACATGGCACGAGCCAGCTTCGGGGGTAGGGAGCCCTTTAGTACCGGTTGGTGACACCAACCGGTATTAAAATGTTGGGGGGGGGGTTGGGTTTATGATTTCTTTTTATTTAATTTTGTGTTTTCCATTTAATTCTTTTTCGTTTGCTGGTATTTTACGGTACTACATATTGTACACGTTATGCATATATATAAATAGAATTTCTAGTAGAACCGATCATAATATATATATATCATCGAATGCCTCACAACCACCATTAATTAATTCACACATATATACACACATGTATATATATATATATAATTAGCTAGCTATCTACAATTTCTCCTAATTGGTGCCTTCAGAGCCAGTGGCATTATCCTAATTGGTGCCTTCGGAGCACGATAACAATTGGAAGTGGTTCATGGGGGCGGTAGCGGGTAATAGTATTCTCCTTTGGGATCTATGACCTGGTCAAGCAAAAATCCCGCTATTCCCTCTTGATTTGCTTCTATGCGGTCCTCTATTAGGAGCTGCTCCCGCACCTCTTTGAACTATTAAGAAGGAGATCAATATGCATGTGTATTAGTTGTGTGACTAGATATCGATAATGGTGTAAAAATTGTGAATAGTGTTCTGACAAACGTACCCACTCCTGTCTTTGAGATCTGCTCCTTTCGGATGCCATCATGCGAATGTTCTCGCAAATGTAGTATGCACACAGATTATTCCCCAGCGCCTACTTCAGGGCCTTTACGAGAATGGAATTTTATCAGATAATAATTAATCAAGCATGATAATTAAAGAGATGGAAGCTAGCTAGTACTACTTAATTACTTACCTGTGGTCGATACCATTTCAGATTTTGTTTCCATGGGCCTGGAGTGGCCCTGATGAACTTTGCCCAAGCCCTGCCCGCCAACAAAGAAAATGAATAAATGGGTTATTAAATAGTTGTTATCAGGAAATGACGAACTAATTAAATAGGCCGAGATATAGTTAATAATGATTGAAATTACCTATTGACTATCCCCTTCACGATGGTGTAGTCACTTGCTTTCTTAAGTAGTGAGTCTAGTACTTCAACTGTTCCTTCATCAACTTTAATGATTAACAAGATCCAGTGAAATCTGCATGCACACACGTTTGCATGTCTTAATTAAGCGGGCATATGTAAGCAAAAACATGTAGCTAGCTAGTAGGCAAAAACAGAATTTGTAGTACAAGACAGTGTGACTCACTCGAAGTTGTAAGGAAGTAGTATATCTTCATTGTATTTGAGGCGCTTGAAGAACTCTAGCATGCTTTCCTCTACACTTTTTTCGTAATATGGATCTAATTTCCATGTGTATCCATTAATGGTATTTGGGTCAACGAACCCAATGCCATAGCGTCCACCTTTTTTCATTTCATAAATCTTCATCCTGCATAATACCACAGAAAAGAATATAGTGAGGATAATTACATGTAATGATTGATCAAAATGATCACCACAGCTAGCTTGAGACTTAAATTACAGAAAGAAATCACTTACAGACAATAGCAACTGACAATAGATTTGTCGAGTGCGTCTTGATTGAATAGCTGAAATAGTTCTGAATACTCAACGGTCATAGCTTTCTCATGGTAGTAATGATCCTTCTTGACATTCACCATGAGGGACTCTCGATTGGAAATCTTGGTAATTTCCATGTACCATTGATGCAATTCATACATTCTCGTTGGGAGCTTCTTGACCTCGTCTGGCTCGACCAAAGGTTGGCCCCGGACATATTTCCGTTTTATTTCCTCCTCTCTAGTCGGAGACATGGGCTCGATATCGAGGAGTTGTCCAACAGTGATCATGAGCGTTTCAGCCTGCTCAATATGCTCCTCGGTTATTACCACATCGCCCATCCCGGGAATGTTAACAGTTTTCCCACAATAATATTGGGCGCGCCTACTCTCATGTGTTGTTGGAACAACAAGCGGGGGGATTGATTGCGCCACCTGTTCTCCCAGCTGGGGAACGGTTTTACCGCTCCTTTTACCAGGTGATTTGCTCGAGCTCGAGCTCGCCTCTTTCTGTAGACATGCTCGATTTAACTTCTTGATGTGGCGCTCATAGTCTGTGCCAACAGGCTTGGGAGCTGGTGGTCTAGCCATACGAATGAAGTGGTCAATCTTTTCCACAGGCACTTTCTCCCTTGGCGGCGGTGGCGGTTTCGGTGCAAAATGGGCTTCGACCTCGGCCTTCGATATGGCTACGTTTTCCTCCTCGGACTTGTCGTAAGGCCTCTGCCGAAGAGGCGCGAGGCTTGGACCATATTGAAATCGCTTGCCTCCGCCTGTACCTCCAGTACTACCTCGACTTGTACCGCTACGCACCATAGCTGAGGCGGCTCTCTTCCGTGATTGCTGAGGCGGCGAAGACGGCTGACGTGGCTGAGTTGGAGGAGGAGGAGTGGCCTGAAGCTGTGCCGGACTTGGAGGAGGAGTGGCCTGAAGCTATGCCAGACTTGGAGGAGGAGTGGCCTGACGCTTTGCCGGACTTGGAGGAGGAGGAGTGGCCTGAAGCTGTGCTGGACTTGGAGGAGGAGTGGCCTGACGCGTTGGTGGACTTGGAGGAGCGGGAGTCTGCTGACTCGGTGGTAGACTTCGACGAGGAGTCGGATGACGCGGTGTCGGTGGCCTTCTAAAGATGATGAAATCCTTTCTTCATAGGATGATACGATGGTTGGCCTCTCCCAGTGTGTGCTCATCGTCACCTCCAGGAATGTCAAGCTCTAGCCCCGAATATTGGTCCACCACCTCATCAACCAAGACATGAGCATAGCCCGCTGGAATCGGGTTGCAATGGAAGGTTGCCTCGGGGGGATTTGTAAAAGCAAGGGCGTCCGCCACCTTCATGGATATGTTCTTCATTTTGAAGTGTAGCTCGCAGTTAGTGTTCTCCATGATGTCATCCACTGGGTAGCTATCCAGCAATGCGTCGCCCGGGCGGAACCCACGCTGCTTCTCGGCATGGATGGGACGGTGCTATCCAATGGTGGATCATCCGCTAGCTGCTGAGACCCCCTTTGATGGCTAAGTGAGTCGATCTGCTCCTGCTGCCGCTGGAATTTGACTGCCAAGTCCGCGTGCGCTGATTCTAGGCCTTGAAGGCGTTCATAGTCTAGCTTCCTCTGCTCCTCCTCCATCTTCCTGTTCTTCTCCTCCGCAATCTTGTTTCTCGCACGGGTTCTATAGTCGGTGTTCCAGTCCGAAAACCCCTCATACCACGGAATAGCACCCATGCCTCGTGTTTTCTTCCCGGGTGTTCAGGATTTCCCAGGGCATGCGTAAGCTCGTCGTTCTCTCTGTTGGGCTGGAACACCCCCGATCGAGCCTCTTCTATTGCAACAAGTAGCTTATCTTCGGCTCCGTCCAGACATGCCTTCTTCGAAACTTTGCCTGTCTTCGGGTCCAACTCCCCACCATGCGCATAGAACCAAGTCCTGCACCTGGGGGGCCAGCTCAATGTTTCTGGAGTGACACCTGCATCCTCCATCTCTTTCTCAGACTTATCCCACTTAGGCATTCCCACCGCATAGCCACCTGGCCCCAGCTTATGGAACTTATCCTTTTTTGCGGCATTGGCCTTGTTTATTCTCGACCGTTCCTTAGATAATTCCGAATCCTTGAATTTCACTAAATCGTCCCAATGAGCACTTTGCTTCTCTAGTGTTCCCTCGAATACTGGAGTCTTCCTTCCTCCCTTGACGTACTTGGCCCATTCACGATTCTTGTGGTTCTTGAATGCAACCTCCATCTTCCTAAGAGCAGTGTCCTTGACTTTCTCCACATTTGCATCTGTGAAATGATCTGGTAGGGTGAAATGTTCCATGAGCGTTTCCCAAAGCAGAAGTTTTTGTCTGTCGTCGACAAAAGTAACTCCTAGACGTGGCTTTGCTGGCTCTCTCCATTCTTGAAGGGAGATCGGGAGTTGGTCCTTCACAAGAACTCCGTACTGACGAATGAACTTGTCCGCAATCTTCTTAGGCGCTAATGGTTCGCCATTAGGTTTGATGGCCTCGATATTGTACTTTACGCCCTCCTTCAACTTTTTGTTCGGGCCTCGTTTCCTGTTGCCTGAAGATTTGCTCGATCCGGATGGCTGAAGGAAGAAAGATCGATTCGTTAATATATCTTCAAGTCATTTAAAACATGTGATGATCACCAGATGCCTGCTTATATAAATATATATACCTCGCCGGTCTTTGTTGTTTCAAGATCGACATTTTCTTCGTCATGTTCATAGTTCATGACTTCATCAATTCGGTCGTCGCGATCAAATATCATATCACCCTCCCCGGTGTTGTTTAGATATTCGGAGCCGTCATAATCTTCTTCATTCTGATCATCATCTGGCCCGCATGGATTGCGTATGATATTGAACAGGGCCTCTTCTCCCTCTCTGCCGGTATTGTCCGCCATAGTTTTTGTTTAACTAATCCAAAAGAAATATATTCAAATTACAATGCATGGATGCAATCAATTAATAAGGAAAAACTGAATCAATCATAGTACATAATAAAGCATCATCGAATATAATCTCGAATACGTCGTCTCGAATAATAGACATAATCTCAAATACATCGTCTCGAATAATATATATAATCTCAAATAAATCATCTCGAATATTATATATCGAATACATCACTAGCTAGCTAGCTAGCTAATAAAGATCGAATACTAGAGAGTAATCTAGGCGGTGGACAACCAAAGTGATGGAACCATCACTGGATCATAGCTCGGGTGATCTCCCCAAAGAACCTGCCAGGTATTAGAGAACCTTTTGTCCATAGCAGCCATGTAGCGATGGACGTGCTCGTCCTCCTCCCTGACACGGCGACGTACCACCTCCGGCGGGGCCGGCTCCCTCCGCACCGAAAGTGGCCCACGCGAACGCCACCAAAGGAGATGAGGGTCGACGACGGGACCCGGGGCCGGGTTCCTCACCAAGCGTCGCGCCCCTGAAGGTAGCACCTCCCAGTGCCAGCCCGACGGAGCCCAGTCCCGGACATGGGTCCTCTGAAGCAGGACGTCGTCGCGAACGGGTCGACGGCGAGGATGCGGGCCGGGCATCATCGACAACAAATACTATATGCCACAAAAGTAAAGTAACATTTTTTAAATGATGGATTGTGATTTCATATATGCAAATTCTAAATTTTATAACTAAAAATATAAGAAACTAAAAAAACATCGATCATCCTCTAACAATTTGAAATTGATCTAATTCATCTAGCTAAAACTAACATTTCCAAAATTTCTAACATTTCTATATAACTAACATTTCTATAACATTTGTATAAAAAATAGAAAAAACCTTTGACATTATATATATTATAACTAACATTTCTATATACTATTTGACATTAATCTAATCTAATTAATTAATTCATCTAAAACTTTGTATGAAAAATAGAAAAACAGAAAAAACTAAAAACTAAAAACAGAAAAATTGTGTGTGTGTGCACGTGTAGTGTGTGTGTGTGTGTGCATGTAGTGTGTGTGTGTGTGAGTGCGCGCGTGTGTGCGCTACGGCAGGCGTCGGTGCGCGGTGGCTTTGATCGATTGGAGGGAGGAGAGGGGCCGGGGGAGGGGCTCACAGCACGCGCGGGCGAGGTCGAGGCGACGGCGACGGCAAGGCGAGGTCGTGATTCAAGGTGACGGCGGCGAGGCGAGGGGACGGCGACGGGCCGGTGCGGCGATCGGGACAGGCGGACGACAGGGGCGCCGCGGAGTTGACGGGGACAATGCGACGAGGACAGGGGCGTTGCAGAGTCGACGGGGATGGCGCGACAGGGGCGGCGACGGCGCGGGACGGGGCGGCGGTAGAGAGAAGTGGGAGATGAGAAACTGAAATTTTTCGAAGTGTTTTCTTATATAGGGGACACCTTTAGTACCAGTTGGAGCCACCAACCAGTACTAAAGGTCTGTTTTGGCTAGGCCAAGTGGCGAGAAGCGCACCCCTTTAGTACCGGTTGGTGGCACCAACCGTACTAAATGTTGGGGAACGTAGCAGAAATTCAAAATTTTCCTACGTGTCACCAAGATCTATCTATGGAGAGACCAGCAATGAGGGGAAGGAGAGTGCATCTACATACCCTTGTAGATCGCTAAGCGGAAGCGTTCAAGAGAACGGGGTTGAAGGAGTCGTACTCGTCGTGATCCAAATCACCGGAGATCCTAGTGCCGAACGGACGGCACCTCCGCGTTCAACACACGTACAGCCCGGTGACGTCTCCCATGCCTTGATCTAGCAAGGAGAGAGGGAGAGGTTGAGGAAGACTCCATCCAGCAGCAGCAGAACGGCGTGGTGGTGATGGAGGAGCGTGGTAGTCCAGCAGGGCTTCGCCAAGCACCGCGAGATATGAGGAGAAAGAGAGGTAGGGCTGCGCCAACAGGAGAAGAAACTCATGTGTTGGGCTGCTCCAATGCCTCCACTATATATAGGGGGAGAGGGGGCTGCGCCCCCACCTAGGTTTCCACCCCTAGGGGGCGGCGGCCAGCCCTAGATGGGACTTCGAGGGGGCGGCCAAGAGGGGAGAGAGGGGGCGCGCCCTAGGGTGGGCCTATAGGCCCATCTGCGCCTAGGGTTTCCCCTCTCCCCTCCTAGCTGCGCCTTGGGCAAGGGTGGGAGGCGCACCAGCCCACTCTGGGGCTGGTCCCTTTCCACTCTATGACCATGCAAGCCTCCGGGGCCGGTGGCCCCACTTGGTGGACCCCCGGGACCCTCCTGGTGGTCCCGGTACGTTACCGATAAAACCCGAAACTTTTCCGGTGACCAAAACAGGACTTCCCATATATAAATCTTTACCTCCGGACCATTCCGGAACTCCTCGTGACGTCCGGGATCTCATCCGGGACTCCTAACAATATTCGGTAACCACATACAAACTTCCTTTATAACCCTAGCGTCATCGAACCTTAAGTGTGTAGACCCTACGGGTTCGAGAATCATGCAGACATGACCGAGACGTTCTCCGGTCAATAACCAACAGTGGGATCTGGATACCCATGTTGGCTCCCACATGTTCCACGATGATCTCATCGGATGAACCATGATGTCAAGGACTCAATCGATCCCGTATACAATTCCCTTTGTCTAACGGTGTTGTACTTGCCCGAGATTCGATCGTCGGTATACCGATACCTTGTTCAACCTCATTACCGGCAAGTCTCTTTACTCGTTCTGTAACACATCATCCCGTGATCAACCCCTTGGTCACATTGTGCACATTATGATGATGTCCTACCGAGTGGGCCCAGAGATACCTCTCCGTTTACACGGAGTGACAAATCCCAGTCTCGATTCGTGGCAACCCAACAGACACTTTCGGAGATACCTGTAATGCACCTTTATAGCCACCCAGTTACGTTGTGACGTTTGGTACACCCAAAGCATTCCTACGGTATCCGGGAGTTGCACAATCTCATGGTCTAAGGAAAAGATACTTGACATTAGAAAAGCTTTAGCATACGAACTACACGATCTTTGTGCTAGGCTTAGGATTGGGTCTTGTCCATCACATCATTCTCCTAATGATGTGATCCCGTTATCAACGACATCCAATGTCCATAGCCAGGAAACCATGACTATCTGTTGATCACAACGAGCTAGTCAACTAGAGGCTCACTAGGGACATATTGTGGTCTATGTATTCACACGTGTATTATGATTTCCGGATAATACAGTTATATCATGAATAAAAGACTATTATCATGAACAAAGAAATATAATAATAACACTTTTATTATTGCCTCTAGGGCATATTTCCAACAGTCTCCCACTTGCACTAGAGTCAATAATCTAGTTCACATCACCATGTGATTAACACTGACAGGTCACATCACCATGTGACCAACATCCAAAGAGTTTACTAGTGTCATTAAACTAGTTCACATCATCATGTGATTAAGACTCAATGAGTTCTGGGGTTTGATCATGTTCTGCTTGTGAGAGAGGTTTTAGTCAACGGATCTGTAACATTCAGATCCGTATGTACTTCGCAAATTTCTAGGTCATATTGTAAATGCTGCTTCTACGCTCCACTTGGAGCTATTCCAAATGGTTGCTCCACTATACGTATCCGGTTTGCTACTCAGAGTCATTCGGATAGGTGTTAAAGCTTGCATCAACGTAACCCTTTACGCCGAACTCTTTATCACCTCCATAATCGAGAAACATATCCTTATTCCTCTAAGGATAACTTTGACGCTATCTGATGATCCACTCCTTGATCACCTTTGTACTCTCTTGCCAGACATGTGGCAAGGCACACATCAGGTGCGGTACTTAGCATAGCATACTGTAGAGCCTACGTCTAAAGCATAGGGGACGACCTTCGTCCTTTCTCTCTTTTCTGCCGAGGTCGAGCTTTCAGTCTTAACTTCGTACCTTACAACTCAGGCCAGAACTTCTTCTTTGACTGATCCATCTTGAACACCTTCAAGATCATGTCAAGGTATGTGCTCATTTGAAAGTATTATTAAGCATTTTGATCTATCCTTATAGATCTTGATGCTCAATGTTCAAGTAGCTTAATCCAGGTTTTCTATTGAAAAACACCTTTCAAATAACCCTATATGCTTTCTAGAAAATCATTTCTGATCATCAATATGTCAACAACATATACTCATCAGAAATTCTATAGTGCTCCCACTCACTTCTTTGGAAATACAAATTTCTCATAAACTTTGTATAAACCCAAAATCTTTGATCATCTTATCAAAGTGCACATTCCAACTCCGAGATGCTTACTCCAGTCCATGGAAGGATCGCTAGAGCTAGCATACCTTTTAGAATCCTTAGGATCGACAAAACCTTTCTGATTGTATTACATACAACCTTTCCTTACCAAAACTGGTAAGGAAACTCGTTTTGACATCCATCTGCCAGATTTCATAAATGGAGCTAATGCTAACATGAATCCGACGGACTTAAGCATCACTACGGATGAGAAAATCTCATCGTAGTCAACTCCTTGAACTTGTGAAAAAAAACTCTTCACCACAAGTCGAGCTTCATAGGCGGTGACATTACCGTCCACGCCCGTCTTCTTCTTAAAGATCCATTTATCTTAATGGCTTGCCGATCATTGGGCAAGTCCACCAAAGTCCATGCTTTGTTCTGATACATGGATCCTATCTCGGATTTCATGGTTTCTTAACCATTTGTCGGAATTTGGGCCCACCATCGCTTCTCCATAGCTCGTAGGTTCATTGTTGTCTAGCAACATGACCTTCAAGACAGGATTACTGTACCACTCTGAAGTAGTACGTATCCTTGTCACCCTACAAGGTACGGCAGTGACTTGATCCGAAACTTCATGATCACTATCATAAGCTTCTACTTCAATTGGTGTAGGTGCCACATGAACAACTTCCTGTGCCCTGATGAACACTGGTTGAAGTGATGGTTCAATAACCATATCAAGTCTCCACCATCCTCCCACTCAACTCTTTCGAGAGAAACCTTTCCTCGAGAAAGGACCCGATTCAAGAAACAATCCATATTGCTCTCGGATCTGAATTAGGAGGTATACCCAACTGTTTTGGGTGTCCTATGAAGATGCATTTTATCCGCTTTGGGTTCGAGCTTATCAATCCTGAAACTTTTTGACATAAGCATCGCAGCCCCAAACCTTTAAGAAACGACAACTTAGGTTTCTCTAAACCATAATTCATACGGTGTCATCTCAACGGAATTACGTGGTGCCCTATTTAAAGTGAATGTGGTTGTCTCTAATGCCTAACCCATGAACAATAGTGGTAATTCGATAAGAGACATCATGGTACGCACCATATCCAATAGGGTGCAACTATGATGTTCGGACACACCATCACACTATGGTGTTCCAGGCGGTATTAATTGCGAAACAATTTCCACAATGTCTTAATTGTGTGCCAAAACTCATAACTCAGATATTCATCTCTAAGATCATATCATAGACATTTTATCCTCTTGTCACAATGATCTTCTACTTCACTCTGAAATTACTTGAACCATTCAATAATTCAGACTTGTGTTTCATCAAGTAAATATTCTCAACATCTACTCGAATCATCTGTGAAGTAAGAACATAACGATATTCACTGCATGCCTCAGCACTCATTGGACTGCACACATCAAAATGTGTTACTTCCAACAAGTTGCTATCTTATTCCATCTTACTGAAAACGAGGCTTTTCAGTCATCTTGCCCATGTGGTATGATTTGCATATCTCAAGTGATTCAAAATCAAGTGAGTCCAAACGATCCATCTGCATGGAGTTTCTTCATGCGTATACACCAACAGACATGGTTCGCATGTCTCAAACTTTTCAAAAACGAGTGAGTCCAAAGATCCATCAACATGGAGCTTCTTCATGCGTTTTATACCATTATGACTTACATGGCAGTGCCACAAGTAAGTGGTACTATCATTACTATCTTATATCTTTTGGCATGAAAATGTGTATCACTATGATCGAGATTCAATAAACCATTCCTTTAGGTGCAAGACCATTGAAGGTATTATTCAAATAAATAGAGTAATCATTATTCTCTTTAAATGAATAACCGTATTGCGATAGACATAATCCAATCATGTCTATGCTCAACGCAAACACCAAATAACAATTATTCAGGTTTAATACTAATCTTGATGGTAGAGGGAGCGTGCGATATTTGATCACATCAAACTTGGAAACACTTCCAACACATATCGTCAGCTCACCTTTAGCTAGTCTCCGTTTATTCCGTAGCTCTTTTATTTCGAGTTACTAACACTTAGCAACCGAACCGGTATCTTAATACCCTGGTGCTACTAGGAGTAAAGTACACATTAACATAATGTATATCCAATATACTTCTATCGACCTTGCCAGCCTTCTCATCTACCAAGTATCTAGGGTAATGCTGCTCCAGTGGCTGTTCCCTTATTACAGAAGCACTTAGTCTCGGGTTTGGGTTCAACCTTGGGTTTCTTCACTAGAGCAGCAGCTGATTTGCCGTTTCATGAAGTATCCCTTCTTGCCCTTGCCCTTCTTGAAACTAGTGGTTTCACCAACCATCAACAATTGATGCTCTACTTTCGCGATGTCAAACAACGCGAATACCTCAAGGATCATCATCTCTATCCTTGATATGTTATAGTTCATCACGAAGCTCTAGCAGCTTGGTGGCAGTGACTTTGGGGAAACATCACTATCTCATCTGGAAGATCAACTCCCACTCGATTCAAGTGATTGTTGCACTCAGACAATCTAAGCACAAGCTCAACGATTGAGCTTTTCTCCCTGAGTTTGCAGGCTAAGAAAATCGTCGGAGGTCTTATACCTCTTGACGTGGGCATGAGCCTGAAATCCTAATTTCAGCCCTCGAAACATCTCATATGTTCCGCGATGTTTCGAAAAACATCTTTGGTGCCTCTACTTAAGCCATTTAACTGAACTATCACGTAGTTATCAAAACGTGTATGTCCGATGTTCGCAACATCCACAGACGATGTTTGGGGTTTAGCACACTGAGCGGTGCATTAAGGACATAAGCTTTCTACTGTCCGCATAATCGCTACTATCAACTTTCAACTATATTTTCTCTAGGAACATATCTAAAAGTGGAACTAAAGCGCAAGCTTACGACATAATTTGCAAAGATCTTTTGACTATGTTCAGGATAATTAAGTTCATCTTATGAACTCCCACTCAGATAGACATCCCTCCGGTCATCTAAGTGATTACATGATCCGAGTCAACTAGGTCGTGTCCGATCATCACGTGAGACGGACTAGTCATCATCGGTGAACATCTTCATGTTGATCGTATCTACTATATGACTCATGCTCGACCTTTCGGTCTCCGTGTTCTGAGGTCATGTTTGTACATGCTAGGCTCGTCAAGTTAACCCTAAGTGTATTGCATGTGTAAATCTGTCTTACACCCGTTGTATGTGAACGTAAGGATCTATCACACCCGATCATCACGTGGTGCTTCGAAATGACGAACTGTAGCAACGGTGCACAGTTAGGGGAGAACACTTCTTGAAATTGTTGTAAGGGATCATCTTATTTACTACCGTCGTTCTAAGTAAACAAGATGCATAAACATGATAAACATCACATGCAATCAAATAGTGACATGATATGGCCAATATCATTTTGCTCCTTTTGATCTCCATCTTCGGGGCTCCATGATCATCATCGTCACCGGCATGACACCATGATCTCCATCATCATGATCTCAATCATCGTGTCTTCATGAAGTTGTCTCGCCAACTATTACTTCTACTACTATGGCTACCGGTTAGCAATAAAGTAAAGTAATTACATGGCGTTGTTCAATGACACGCAGGTCATACAATAAATTTAAGACAACTCCTATGGCTCCTGCCGGTTGTCATACTCATCGACATGCAAGTCGTGAATCCTATTACAAGAACATGATCAATCTCATACATCACATATATTCATCACATTCTTCTTGGCCATATCACATCACATAGCATACCCTGCAAAAAACAAGTTAGACGTCCTCTAATTGTTGTTTGCATGTTTTACGTGGCTGCTATGGGTTTCTAGCAAGAACGTTTCTTACCTACGCAAAACCACAACGTGATATGCCAATTGCTATTTACCCTTCATAAGGACCCTTTTCATCGAATCTGTTCCGACTAAAGTGGGAGAGACTGGCACCCGCTAGCCACCTTATGCACCAAGTGCATGTCAGTCGGTGGAACCTGTCTCACGTAAGAGTACGTGTAAGGTCGGTCCGGGCCGCTTCATCCCACAATACCGTCGAAACAAGATTGGACTAGTAACGGTAAGCATATTGTACAAAATCAACACCCACAACTACTTTGTGTTCTACTCGTGCAAAGAATCTACGCAATAAACCTGGCTCTGATACCACTGTTGGGGAACGTAGCAGAAATTTAAAATTTTCCTACGTGTCACCAAGATCTATCTATGGAGAGACCAGCAACGAGGGGAAGGAGAGTGCATCTACATACCCTTGTAGATCGCTAAGCGGAAGCATTCAAGAGAACGGGGTTGAAGGATTCGTACTCGTCGTGATCCAAATCACCGGAGATCCTAGTGCCGAACGGACGGCACCTCCGCGTTCAACACACGTACAGCCCGGTGACGTCTCCCATGCCTTGATCCAGCAAGGAGAGAGGGAGAGGTTGAGGAAGACTCCATCCAGCAGCAGCAGAACGACGTGGTGGTGATGGAGGAGCGTGGTAGTCCAGCAGGGCTTCGCCAAGCACCGCGAGATATGAGGAGAAAGAGAGGTAGGGCTGCGCCAACAGGAGAAGAAACTCATGTGTTGGGCTGCTCCAATGCCTCCACTATATATAGGGGGAGAGGGGGCTGTGCCCCCACCTAGGTTTCCACCCCTAGGGGGCGGCGGCCAGCCCTAGATGGGACTTCGAGGGGGCGGCCAAGAGGGGGAGAGAGGGGGCGCGCCCTAGGGTGGGCCTATAGGCCCATCTGCGCCTAGGGTTTCCCCTCTCCCCTCCTAGCTGCGCCTTGGGCAAGGGTGGGAGGCGCACCAGCCCACTCTGGGGCTGGTCCCTTTCCACTCTAGGCCCATGCAAGCCTCCGGGGCCGGTGGCCCCACTTGGTGGACCCCCGGGACCCTCCCGGTGGTCCCGGTACGTTACCGATAAAACCCGAAACTTTTCCGGTGACCAAAATAGGACTTCCCATATATAAATCTTTACCTCCGGACCATTCCGGAACTCCTCGTGATGTCCGGGATCTCATCCGGGACTCCTAACAATATTCGGTAACCACATACAAACTTCCTTTATAACCCTAGCGTCATCGAACCTTAAGTGTGTAGACCCTACGGGTTCGGGAATCATGCAGACATGACCGAGACGTTCTCCGGTCAATAACCAACAGCGGGATCTGGATACCCATGTTGGCTCCCACATGTTCCACGATGATCTCATCGGATGAACCATGATGTCAAGGACTCAATCGATCCCGTATACAATTCCCTTTGTCTAACGGTATTGTACTTGCCCGAGATTCGATCGTCGGTATACCGATACCTTGTTCAATCTCGTTACCGGCAAGTCTCTTTACTCGTTCCGTAACACATCATCCCGTGATCAACCCCTTGGTCACATTGTGCACATTATGATGATGTCCTACCGAGTGGGCCCAGAGATACCTCTCCGTTTACACGGAGTGACAAATCCCAGTCTCGATTCGTGCCAACCCAACAGACACTTTCGGAGATACCTGTAATGCACCTTTATAGCCACCCAGTTACGTTGTGACGTTTGGTACACCCAAAGCATTCCTACGGTATCCGGGAGTTGCACAATCTCATGGTCTAAGGAATAGATACTTGACATTAGAAAAGCTTTAGCATACGAACTACACGATCTTTGTGCTAGGCTTAGGATTGGGTCTTGTCCATCACATCATTCTCCTAATGATGTGATCCCGTTATCAATGACATCCAATGTCCATAGCCAGGAAACCATGACTATCTGTTGATCACAACGAGCTAGTCAACTAGAGGCTCACTAGGGACATATTGTGGTCTATGTATTCACACGTGTATTACGATTTCCGGATAATACAGTTATAGCATGAATAAAAGACTATTATCATGAACAAAGAAATATAATAATAACACTTTTATTATTGCCTCTAGGGCATATTTCCAACACTAAAGACCCCCCCTTTAGTACCGGTTGGAGCCACCAACCGGTACTAAAGGTGGTGCGCTGGCGCAGGTGCGGTGCGGCAAGTTTAGTCCCACCTTGCTAGCCGAGGGGCGGCCGCACTGGTTTATAAGCCCCAGTGCGGTAGCTCTGTCGAGCTCCTCTCTTAAGCAGGTCTTCCGGGCCTACGTCTGCTGCTATGCCCTGATGTGCCTATTGGGCTAGCGGGCCTGCATCCTGGCCTAATTACAATTTGGGTTTCTAGTCATATGCAGGCCGCTGTGGCCCAGTAGGTGGGCTTTTTTCATTTAGTTTTTTCTTTTCTGTTTTATTTATTTTTAGTTGTTTTTGCTGTATTTAGAGTTTCTTTGTGAATACTTTTACTTTAGGTACAAAAATTAGAAACTTTCTGTTAGTGCCGGTAGTTTTCAAATTTGAATAGTTTAAATTTTGAATTATTTGAAATTTGTGTGAATCACTAGTTTATGAATAACTTAACTTTAAAAATACATTTTTCAGTGATTCTTTTTTATTATGTTTAATATTAGTATGTTTTATCATTATATTCAATTTAGCTGAAAAAATCATTAAAGGCATGAAAGAATTTGTTTCCACATAAAATTTCTTCGCGTTTCAAATGCCAAAAGACATAACTACCCTAACTATTACAGAGATTCCCTCCTGGGTGTGAAACACAGAAGAAATGATGATAGTGAAGCCGATCACATCCCAGATCTTTGGGTGTAAAACTTTTTCTTCACGTGTGTCCCTTTGCGCCGTAACCATGGAAAATCTTCATCATTTAACCGGATGCTCGGGTCAATATTCACTGTGAATGGAGCAATTTCATCAAACTTTTCATAATCTCCTGACATGTCTGTCTTATCATCCACTCCCACGATGTTTCTCTTCCCAGAAAGAACTATGTGCCGCTTTGGCTCATCGTACGATGCATTCGCTTCCTTATCTTTTCTTTTTCTCGGCTTGGTAGACATGTCCTTCACATAGAAAACCAGTGCCACATCATTGGCCAGGACGAATGGTTTGTCTGCATACGCAAGATTGTTGAGATCCACTGTTGTCATTCCGTACTGCGAGTGTTTCGTTACCCCGCCTCGTGTCATATTGACCCATTTGCACCGAAACAAAGCGACCTTCAAACCACGTCGATAGTCAAGTTCCCATATGTCATGTATATAACCATAATATGTTTCCTTTCTCGTCTTGGTTTCTGCATCAAAGCGGACACCACTGTTTTGGTTGGTGCTCTTCTTATCTTGGGAGATCGTGTAAAATGTATTACCATTTATCTCGTACCCTTTGAAAGTCATTATATTCGAAGATGGTAACTGGGACAGCAAATACAGGTCATCTTCAATAGAGGCGTCATGCATGGTACGTGTCTACATCCAGCTGGCGAAACTCCTGGTTTGTTCACGTGTAATCCAGTCATCAGACCACTCCGGGTGTTTGGAGTGTAGCAAATTCTTGTGTTCATCCATATACGGAGCCACCAAGGCGGAATTCTGTAGAACTGTGTAGTGTGCTTCAGTGAGAGAATGTCCGTCCATACATATTATTTGTTCCCCTCCTAGCGTGCCTTTTCCATCCAGTCTTCCCTTATGCTGTGATTCAGGAACACCAATCGGCTTAAGGTCAGGAATAAAGTCAATACAAAACTCAATGACCTCCTCATTTTCATGGCCCTTGGAGATGCTTCCTTCTGGCCTAGCACGGTTATGAACATATTTCTTTAAGACTCCCATGAACTCTCAAAGGGGAACATATTGTGTAGAAATACAGGACCCAAAACGTTAATCTCTTCACATAGGTGAACTAGGACGTGCGTCATGATGTTGAAGAAGGATGGTGGGAACACCAACTCGAAACTGACAAGACATTGCACCAAATCATTCTCTAACCTTGGTATGATTTCTGGATCGATTACCTTCTAAGAGATTGCATTGAGGAATGCACATAGCTTCACAATGGCTAATCGAACGTTTTCCGGTAGAAGCCCCCTCAACGCAACCGGAAGCAGTTGCGTCATAATCACGTGGCAGTCATGAGACTTTAGGTTCTGGAACTTTTTCTCTGCCATGTTTATTATTTCCTTTATATTCGACGAGAAGCCAGACGGTACCTTAATACTGAGCAGGCATTCAAAGAAGATTTCCTTCTCTTCTTTGGTAAGAGCGTAGCTTGCATGACCCTGATGTATGCCGTCTTTTCCGTGCATACGTTGCTGGTCCTCCCGTGCCTCAGGTGAATCTTTTGTCTTCCCATACACGCCCAAGAAGCCAAGCAGGGTCACACAAAGATTCTTCGTCACATGCATCACGTCGATTGCGGAGCGGACCTCTAGGTCTTTCCAATAGGGCATGTCCAAAAATATAGATTTCTTCTTCCACATGGGTGCGCGTCCGTCAGCGTCATTCGGAACAGGTTGTCCACCAGGACCCTTTCCAAAGACCACCTTCAAATCCTTGACCATATCATGTACATCAGCACCAGTATGGTGGTGAGGCTTCATCCGGTGATCCGCCTCACCTTTGAAATTCTTGCCTTTCTTTCTTACGGGATGCCTGCTCGGAAGAAATCGACGATGTCCTAGGTACACATTCTTCTTACAATTAGCCAAATATATACTGTTGGTATCGTCCAAACAGTGCGTGCATGCGCGGTATCCCTTGTTTGTCTGTCTTGAAAGGTTACTGAGAGAAGGCCAATCATTGATGGTCACGAACAACAATGCCTTTAGGTCAAATTCTTCCCCCATGTGCTCATCCCACGCACGTACACCTGTTCCATTCCACAGTTGTAAGAGTTCTTCAACTAATGGCCTTAGGTACACATCAATGTTGTTGCCGGGTTGCTTAGGGCCTTGGATGAGCACTGGCATCATAATGAACTTCCGCTTCATGCACAACCAAGGAGGAAGGTTATACAAACATAGAGTCACAGGCCAGGTGCTATGGTTGCTGCTCTGCTCCCCAAAAGGATTAATGCCATATGCGCTTAGACCAAACCATACATTCCTTGCGTCATCTGCAAACTCCTTCCCGTACTTCCTTTCGATTTTCTCCACTGCGACCCGTCAGTGGGTACTCTCAACTTTCCGTATTTCTTACGGTCTTCTCTGTGCCATCTCATCGCCTTGGCATGCTCTTTGTTTTGGAACAAACGTTTCAACCGTGGTATTATAGGAGCATACCACATCACCTTGGCAGGAATCTTCTTCCTGGGGCGCTTGCCCTCGACATCACCAGGGTCATCGCGGCTGATCTTATAGCGCAATGCACCACATACTGGGCAAGCATTCAAATCCTCGTACTCACCGCGGTAGAGGATGCAATCATTAGGGCATGCATGTATCTTCTGCACCTCTAACCCTAGAGGGCAGACATCCTTCTTTGCTTCGTACGTACTCTCGGGCAATTCGTTGTCCTTTGGAAGCATATTCTTTATCATTACCAACAACTTTCCAAATCCCTTGTCAGATACACCATTCTCTGCCATCCATTGTAGCAATTCCAGTGTGGTGCCCAGCTTTTTCCTGTCACCTACGCAATTCGGGTACAACAATTTTTTGTGATCCTCTAACATGCGCTGCAACTTCTTCTTCTTCTCCAAATCACTTGCGCAGTTTCTCTTTGCATCGGCAATGGCCCGACCTAGATCATCAACGGGCTCATCCGATGCCTCTTCTTCAGCTTCTTCCCGCATTGTCGGCTCAGCTTCTTCCCGCATTACCGGCTCAGCTTCTTCCCTCATTGTTGTATCATCGTATTCAGGGAACCCATGGCCAGGATAGCTGTCGTCGTCCTCTTCTTCTTCATTGTCTTCCATCATAACCCCTCTTTCTCCATGCTTGGTCCAAACATTATAGTGGGGCATGAAACCGGACTCAAACAGGTGGACGTGAATGGTTCTTGACATAGAGTAATTGTGACCATTCTTACAGCCAGCACATGGACAAGGCATAAAACCATCCGCCCGCTTGTTTGCCTCAGCCGCAAGCAGAAAAGTACGCACGCCATTAATGAACTCGGGAGAGCATCGGTCATCGTACATCCATTGTCGGCTCATCTTCAATACACAGCACCGAAAACACCAAATTAATACAATACATAAAGTTCATACATAAAGATCATACAACACTTAAATGCAACAAACAAATAACTCTCTAGCTAGAGAATTTAAATGCAACAACAAATGCGATCAAGATTGCAACTAAGGTAACAATTGATCCAACAGCATAATGATACTAAGCCTCACTATGAATGGCATATTTTCTAATCTTTCTAATCTTCAAGCGCATTTTCTCCATCTTAATCTTGTGATCATCGACGACATCGGCAACATGCAACTCCAATTCCATCTTCTTCCCCTCAATTCTTTTCAATTTTTCCTTCAAATCCTCGTTTTCTCTTTCAACTAAATTTAACCTCTCGACAATAGGGTCGGTTGGAATTTCCGGTTCAACTACCTACTACATACAAATATCTATGTCAACTTGATGGGCATAATTTGTCATAAATGCAATGAATAGTTTTAAAAGAGAATATACCACATCCGAATCATAACCCGGACGAGGGCCAACGGGGACGGATATCAAAACCATGGCACTATGTATAACAAACAACGTATGGGTAAGATAATTATACGAGTAACTATATATCCAAATCACACAAACATCAATTTTTTATACAAAACTTCATGAACAAGAGGCTCACCACAAGGTGGTGCCGATGACGGGACGTTGCGAGCGATTGACGGTGGTTACAACGGAGATTTAGAAGGTACTAAGTAAACCACACCCACATATGCAAACTAAGTGTTATTTTTGACCTCAAATTGCATATAAATCAAATAATAGCACATATATATAATTCCTCCCAAATTACTAAACTCAAAAATCAATCACTATATAAAGCATTACACGAGCTAATCTAGCAATGAGAGATGAAAGGACAAAGTTGCTAACCTTTGTGATCATTTGAATGGATGGGGGCCTTCAAATCTTGACAAATTTTGGGCAAAATGTGTGATGAGCTTGAGAGGAAGAGGGAAAAGAACAGAGAGGAGAGGGGAAAGGGGAAGAACAGAGCGAGCTCGGGTGGACGAAGGGTCTATGTAGGACGACCTTTAGTACCAGTTCGTGGCACGAACCGGTGCTAAAGGTTCGCCACGAACCGGCACTAATGAGAGCGTCCGGCTAGCCGTTGGAACAGGCACTAATGCACACATTAGTGCCGACTCAAATTCAAACCGGCACTAATGTGCTTCACATTTGACCCTTTTTCTACTAGTGATACGTCCCTTAGCGCACGCTTCCGCTCCCTCTTGGGGATGTGGGTTGCGTATATCATGTTCACCGTCCGCACTTGTGGGGGGAACATCTTCTGTCCTCCAGTGTTCAGCGGCCGGGGCTCCTCCTCGTCATCGCTATGTAACCCCGTATCTTTGTTTTCGGCTTTTAACTTGCCGTCCTGCTTGAACACCCAACATTCCCTGTTGGTGTGGTTGGCTGGCTTGTCGGGGGTGCCGTGTATTTGACATGAGCAATCGAGTATACGGTCCAAACTGGACGGGCCCAGAGTGCTTCTTTTGAATGGCTTTTTTCCGCTGACTGGGTTTAGAGCCTTTGAATCCGGCATTGACTACCGTCTCCTCGGTATTGTCGTTGTTGATGCGGCGCTTGTGTTTGTTGCGACGTGAGCTACCATTGTTATTCTTGGTATCCGAAGTACCATGGTTCTTTGATATATTATTGCTGCGAGCCAGGCAGCTGTCCTCTCCCGTGCAAAAGCGGGTCATGAGTGTCGTCAGGGTTGCCATAGATTTCGGATTTTCCTGGCCAAGGTGCCGGGCGAGCCACTCGTCGCGGATGTTGTGCTTAAAAGCTGCTAGGGCCTCTGCATCCGGACAATCGGCAATTTGATTTTTCTTTGTCAGGAACCCTGTCCAGAATTGCCTGGCCGATTCCTCTGGCTGCTGAATTATGTGGCTCAAGCCATCGGCATCTGGTGGTCGCACATAAGTGCCCTGGAAGTTGTCGAGGAATGCGGCTTCCAAATCTTCCCAATAGCCAATGGATTCTGCTGGCAGGTTGTTGAGCCAATGCCGAGCTGGTCCTTTGAGCTTGAGTGGGAGGTATTTGATAGCGTGTAGATCGTCACCGCGGGCCATGTGGATGTGCAGGAGGAAGTCCTCGATCCATACCGCAGGATCTGTTGTACCATCGTATGATTCGATATTTACGGGTTTGAAACCCTCTGGGATTTGGTGATCCATTACTTCGTCTGTGAAGCATAGGGGGTGCGCGGCGCCTCTGTACTGGGCTATGTCGCGACGCAGCTCAAATGAGTCTTGTCCGCTATGTTTGGCCCGGCCGGATTTACTTTTACTATATCCGGCGTGACGGTTATCGTCTCACGTAGTGACGCGCCCTCGTGATCCGTAGATCGATCTTGTGTGTTTTGCTTTGTCCTCCAATACGTCTCGCAGGTCTAGCATGTTTCCCCGTGCCTTGATATTTTTATTTGAGTGGCGTCGGGGTGCGGGCTGAGCTTTTGGCTGAAATGCCTCTTTGTCGCAGCCACGAGGTGGCCGATCAGCCGCGTCATACGCTGGAGATGTAGGTTTTAATGCTTCCTCCTCCAGTCGAGGTAGCAACTTGCACTTTGGGTAACTCTTGGAGGGGCGTTCGAGTTCATATCCCTTGGCCGCAAGGACTTCAGTCCATCTGTCAGCTAGCAAATCTTGATCAGCTTGAAGCTGCGGTTGCTTTTTCTTAAGGCTATTTGCCGTGGCTATAAGCCGGCACTTGAAGCGCTCTTGCTCAACGGGATCCTCAGGCACGCCAAATTCGTCATCGTCGAGGCTTGCCTCGTCTTCGAAGGGAGGCATGTAATTATCATCCTCCGCCTCTCCATCTGCCACTCTCTCAGGAGGGCTGGCTTCTCCATCCTCCTTCTCTAAATCTTGCTAGAGGGGATTGTCGTCATCTTTGGCACTGTCCGGAGTGCTATTATCTCCTGTGCCGGTATCACCGCTTTTTCTTTGGCGAGACTTAGAGCGCCGCCGCTGTCGTTGGCGCTTGGGTTGCTTCTTGGAGGGGTCATCCTCCACTGTCCCGTCGCCATTGCCTTCTTTGGGTGTGTCCACCATGTATATATCATATGATGAGGTGGCTGTCCAGTGCCCTGTGGGCAGTGGTTCCTGTTCGTCTCCTGCATCGTCGTCCATACCGTCGATGTCTTCGGAGTTGAAGTCGAGCGTGTCGGTCAAATCATCGATAGTGGCTACTAAGTGGGTGGTGGGTGGGCGGCGAATTTCTTCATCATCCGCATCCCAATCCTGCCGGACATAGTTTGGCCAGGACTCTCCTGACAAGGAGAGAAACCTTAATGAGTTTAGTATGTCGCCGAAGGGCGAGTGCTGAAAGATATCCGTGGAGGTGAACTCCATGATCGGCGCCCAGTCGGATTCGATAGGCACGGGCGCAGGCGGTTCGGAGTCCATGGTCGGGGAAGAATCTGGCAGTTTGGCGTCACGGCTCTCGTGAAGGGTAAGGTCGATACTTGGCTCAATCGCCGCTGAGAATGCGGCCTCCGTGGCAGGGTCTATCCACCCTTTCATGGATGGCACAATTGGCTCCGAATTGAGGGTCAGAGCGGTTGCCGATGCGGTCTCCAGAACACTGTCTGATGATAGAGCTAAATCATGCTCATCGTGACCGTGCAGCACACTCGGCAGGGGCTCGAATCCGTCGAAGATCAAGTCTCCGTGTATGTCGGTTGTGTAGTTTAAGCTTCCAAACCCGACCTGGTGGCCAGGGGCGTAATTCTCGATCTGCTCCAGATGGCCAAGCGAGTTGGCCCACAGTGCGAAGCCGCCGAATACAAAGATCTGTCTGGGGAGAAAAGTCTCACCCTGGACTGCATCGCTATTGATGATCGAAGGAGCCATCAAGCCTAACGATGACAACACCGAGGAACTCTGAATGAAAGCACCAATGTCGGTGTCAAAACCGGCAGATCTTGGGTAGGGGGTCCCGAACTGTGCGTCTAAGGCGGATGGTAACAGGAGGCCGGGGACATGATGTTTACCCAGGTTCGGGCCCTCTTGATGGAGGTAATACCCTACGTCCTGCTTGATTGTTCTTGATAGTATGAGTAGTACAAGAGTTGATCTACCACGAGATTGAAGAGGCTAAACCCTAGAAGCTAGCGTATGGTATGATTGTTGTTCTTGGTCCTACGGACTAAACCCTCCGGTTTATATAGACACCGGAGGGGGCTAGGGTTACACAGAGTCGGTTACAAGGAAGGAGATTTACATATCCGTATTGCCAAGCTTGCCTTCCACACCAAGGAGAGTCCCATCCGGACACGGGATGAAGTCTTCAATCTTGTATCTTCATAGTCCAACAGTCCGGCCAAAGGATATAATCCGGCTGTCCGGATACCCCCTAATCTAGGACTCCCTCAGCAAACCTTCGTGGTTACATGGTGGGAGGAAAGGAATGGGTTCTTGATAGTGGATGTACTGATCACATGACTGGAGATAAGGACATGTTTCGTGAGCTTGCTGAAAATGATGGTCCCCGAAAGTATGTCACTTTTGGTGCTAACTCAAAGGGTAAGGTGGTTGTCCTTGGTAAGGTGGCCACCTCATATGACAACTCCATCCAAAATGTTATGCTCATTGAATCTCTTGGCTACAACTTATTTTCCATATCTAGACTAGCCGATTTCGGTTTCAATGTTCTATTAACTGAAGTAGATTGCCAAGTGTTTCGAAGAGATAATCATAATATGGTATTTACCAGTATACGTAGGGGTGATCTATACATTGTTGATTTCACTAAAAAGGCTCAACCTCGTACTTTCTTAATTGCTAAATCTTCTAAAGGTTGGTTGTGGCATAGAAGGTTATGTCACGTGGGCATGCGAAATCTTGATAAGCTTATTAAAGGTGATCATATCCTTGGTGTTAAAGATGTCATATTTGACAAGGATAGACTTTGCAGTGCTTGTCAAGCAGGAAAACAAGTTGGAGGAAGTCATCCCGTGAAGAACATCATGACCATGAGAAGACCGCTTGAGCTACTTCATATGGGTCTTTTTGGTCCCAACTCCCACAAGAGTCTTAGTGGTAACTCGTTCGATTTGGTCATTGTTGATGATTTTTCAAGAAATACATGGGTGTTCTTTCTTGATGATAAATCGCAGGTCTGAAAGATCTTCAAGAACTTCACTAGGAACACCCAAAATCAATTTGAAGTGAAGATCAAGAAGGTTCAGAGTGACACCAGAGCGGAGTTCAAGAACGCCAATGTGGATACCTTTCTTGACAAAGAAGAGATTTCACATGAGTTCTCGGCTACGTACACACCTCAACAAAATGGAGTTGTTGAGAGGAAGAACCAAACACTTATTGAGATGGCAAGAACGATTCTTGATGAATACAAGACGCCAAGACACTTTTGGGCGGAAGTGGTTAACACAGCTTGTCATGCAACAAATCGACTATATCTTCACGAGCTTCTCGGCAAGACGACACACGAGCTTCTCACTGATAACAAACCCCAAGTTGGATAATTTTGAGTGTCTGGCTCAAAGTGTTAAATTCTTGACAAGCATCGTCGTTCGAAATTTGCCCCTAAATCTCATGAAGGTATCCTACCTGGTTATGGCTCAAATTCTCACACTTACCGTGTCTACAACAATTTCACCCCAAAAGGATGAAGAGACGGTAGATGTGAAGTTTGATGAATCTAACAGCTCACAAGTAGAGCAATTGCCAATTGATGTAGGAGACAAAGATCCTTCGGAAGCAATCCAAGATTTGTCTATTGGCAAGATTCTCCCAATGGAGGTGAAGCAGAGTACTTCGTCCATTCAAGTGGAAGCCTCAACTTCACGATGATACATCTCCAACGTATCTACTTTTTCTAACACTTTTCCTCTTGTTTTGGACTCTAATTTGCATGATTTGAATGAAACTAACCCCAGACTGGCGATGTTTTTAGCAGAATTACCATGATGTTGTTTTTGTGCAGAAATAAAAGTTCTCAGAATGGAACGAAACTTTGCAAGGATTTTTTAGACAATAAAAAAGAATTTCTGGAGCCAAGAACCACCGGAGGGGGGCACCTGGGTGGGCACAACCCACCAAGGCATGCCCAGGTGGGTTGTCCCCACCTGGTGGCCCCGCAGACCCTGAAACCGACGCTATAAAATCAGATATTTCCAGAAAAAAATCAGGATGAATGAATTATTGCGTTCCATGAGACGAAGCCACCGTCACCTCCTGTTCTTCATCGGGAGGCCAGATCTGGAGTCCGTTTGGGGCTCCGGAGAGGGGGATCTTCGATCTTCGTCATCACCAACCCTTCTCCATCGCCAATTCCATGATGCTCCCCACCGGAAGTGAGTAATTCCTTCGTAGGCTCACTAGTCGGTGAGGAGTTGGATGAGATTCATCATGTAATCTAGTTAGTTTTGTTAGGGCTTGATCCAGAGTATCCACTATGTTCTAAGATTGATGTTTCTATGACTTTGCTATGCTTGATGTTTGTCACTTTGGACCGGGGTGCCATGATTTCAGATCTGAACCGTTTATGTTATCACCGTTATATCTATGTTCTAGATCAGATCTTGCAAGTTATAGTCACCTACTACGTCTTATGATCCAGCAACCCTAGAGTGATAATAGTCGGGACCACTCCCGGTGATGTCCGTAGTTTGAGGAGTTCATGTATTCAGCATGTGCAAATGCTTTATTCCGGTTCTCTATTAAAAGGAGGCATTAATATCCCTGAGTTTCCAATTGGACCTCGCTACAACGGGAGGGTAGCACAAAATATTTCATGCAAGTTCTTTCCATAAGCATGTATGACTATTTACGGAATACATGCCTACATTATATTTATGAACAGGAGCTAGTGCTGTATCACCCTAGGTTATGACTGTCACATGATGAATATCATCCAACAAATTACTGATCCAATGCCTATGAATCTCTTCTTATATTTTTTCTGCTAAGTTATCACTGCTATCGTTACCGTTGCACTTGCTACAAAATTACTTCTATCACAGTTACCGTTGCTATTGCTATTGCTACTACTATCAAAACTATCATATTACTGTGCCACTGATCACTTTGCTGCAGATAATTAATCTCCAGGTGTGACTGAATTGACAACTTAGTTGCTAATACTTACGAATATTCTTTGTCCCCCTTGTGTCGAATCTATAAATTTGGGTTGAATACTCTACCCTCGAAAACTGTTGAGATCCCCTATACTTGTGGGTTATCAAGACCTTTTTCTGGCGCCGTTGCCGGGGAGCATAGCTATATTTATTGAGTCACTTGGGATTATTATAAATTTACCACTATGAAGAATCTGAAGGATTCTAAGAGTAAGATTTGTCCCTTTAAGACGAGGGGAGGTGTGACGCCCCCGATTCAATCATACACTAATCATACACGCATATGTGTACGATCAAGATCAAGGACTCACGAGAAGATATCACAACACAACTCTAGACACAAATAAAATAATACAAGCTTTATATTACAAGCGAGGGGACTCGAAGGCTCGAATACAAATGCTCGAAGACACAAGAGTCAGCGGAAGCAATAATATCTGAGTACAGACATAAGTTAAACAAGTTTGCCTTAAGAAGGCTAGCACAAAAGTTGTAACGATCGAAAAGGCGAGGCCTCCTACCTGGGACCTCCTAAGTCATCCTCGAAGCCGAACCCCATGTAGAATCATCCTCGGGATCCTATGGCTCCTGGACTCCATCATATGATCGCAATAACCGAGAAAAGGGGAAAAAAGAAGAAGCAAAGCAACCGTGAGTACTCATCCAAAGTACTAGCAAGCAAGGATCCACACTACATATGCATTGGTATCAATGCTATCTATGGACTGAACTGCAGAATGCCAGAATAAGAAGGGGAAAGCTAGTCCTTTCTAAGACTACGCTTCTGGCAGCCTCCATCTTGAAGCAGTAGAAGAGAGTAGATGGTAAGTTCACCAAGTATTATTGTATAGCATAAACCTACCCGACGATCCTCTCCTCGTCGCCCTATTAGAGAGCAATCACCGAGTTTGTATCTGGCACTTGAAAGGGTGTGTTTTATTAAGTAACCGGTTCTAGTTGTCATAAGGTCAAGGTACAACTCCAAATCATCCTTTTACTGAGGGACACAGCTATTCGAATAGATAAACTTCCCTGCAGGGGTGCACCACATTTCCCAACACGCTCGATCCCCTTTGGTCGGACACACTTTCCTGGGTCATGCCCGACCTCGGAAGATCAACACGTCACAGCCCCACCTAGGCACAACAGAGAGGTCAGCATGCCGGTCTAAATCCTATGCGTGCAGGGGTCTGGGCCCATCGCCCATTGCACACCTACAAGTTGCATACGCGAACGGAAGCAGACCTAGCCCCGTTAATACAAGCACATGCTTACGGTCCAATCCGGCGCGCGCCGCTCAGTCGCTGACGCCAAGAAGGCTTCGGCTGATACCCCGACGTCGAGTGCCCATAACTGTTCCCACGTAGTTGGTTAGTGCGTATAGGCCAGTGGCCAGACTCAGATCGAATACCAAGATCTCGTTAATCGTGTTAATTGAAGTATCCACAGAAGCCGACCAGGGCCATGCCCACCTCTCACCTAGGTGGTGTCAACCTGCCCTGTCGCTCCGCCATAAAGATCCACCCAGAGGGCCGTCGGGACAAATGTCCTTTCAGCTCCCAATCCGTGAATCACTCGCGGGTACTCTACGAGCCGACCCGACTTTAGTCACCACATGTATCATATATTATGTATATAGGTATATACCCATGATCACCTCCCGAGTGATCACGACCCGATAGTATAGCATGGCTGACGGACAAGAATGTAGGGCCACTGATGATAATCTAGCATCGTATACTAAGCATTTAGGATTGCATGTAAAGGTAACAACATTAGTAGCAAAGATAGGCTATGCAGCAGAATAGGATTAACCAAGAGCAGTAACAAGCTACACTACACTAATGCAAAAAGTAGAGAGAAGGAATAGGCAATATCGGGTTGATCAAAGGGAGGGCTTGCCTGGTTGCTCTGGCAAGGAGGGGTCGTCAACAACGTAGTCGATCAGGGCAGCAGCGGCGTTGGTCTCGGTGTCTAACGAGAGAAGAGGGGGAAGAAACAATAAATATAATGCAAACATAGGCATGACGATGCATGACATAACAATGAGCGGTGCTAGGTGTGCCCTCACGTGGTAGTAGGTGATATCGGCGAAGGGGGGAAACATCCAGGAAAATATTCTCGGTGTTTCGCGTTTTCAGACAAATGAACTAGAGGGAAAAAGTTGCATGTTTGCTATGCCAGGGGTGCGTGGCGGACGAATGGGCTGCGTATTCGGATTCGTCTCGTCGTTCTGAGCAACTTACATGTACAAAGTATTTTCATCCGAATTATGGATTAATTTCTATTAATTTTCAAAGTTTTAAATGATTTTCTAATTTGCTGGGTTTAGTTTAATTCAAAAATATATTAATTCTAAACTGCTACAGGTACACAGAAATGTACCCAAGAATTTGTACCAGTGGCTGACAGTGGGCGTGGGAGGATCCAGTCAGCGGTAGTTGACCAGTCAACCTTGACTGGTAACAGGGTCAATGGACCCACATGTAAATGTCATAGGAGTAGATTATTGTCTAAATTAATTTAAACTAGAGGGCCACATGTCATTTGCTCTACACACTAAACTAGTAGTACTAAATTAGTGCTACTAAACTAGTCCTAATTGGTCCTAATTAGACCTAGTCTAATTAAGCAAGGCCGGCCACTGGCAGTGGCCTAACCACGGCTGTGCTCAAGGAGCACGAGCTCCATGGCCAGCTAGGAGCTGCAGGCGGCCGCAACGCAGCACACGAACATCAGCCGTAGCTTAGAAGAATAGAGCAGCGACAACACGATGGCGCGGCAGCAAGCAGAGCAATAGCAACAACTAGAGCATCAGCAATAGGGCAGCACATAGCAGTAGCTAGGAGTGCTAGCAGTAGTTAAAACAACAACAACTAGTGGCCAAGTAGCGACAAGAGTAATCGCGACAACACTCAGGCAGCAGCGGCTGCGGGCGCGCGCGTTGGGGCTCGGCCGGCGCGAGCTGGGGCACAGTGGGAGCAGCCGCCGTCACGGTGGGCGGAGGCGGACGAGGTCGGGGCGGCAGCGTGGCGCGGTCGGCGAGCCGCCGTGGGCGCGGGCTCGGCGGGGCGAATGCACGCGAGGGTGATGTCTACTACGCAACCTTCTTCTTGTAGACGTTGTTGTGCCTCCAAGTGCAGAGGTTTGTAGGACAACAACAAATTTCCCTCAAGAGGATGACCTAAGGTTTATCAATCCGTGGGAGGCATAGGATGCAGATGGTCTCTCTCAAACAACCCTACAACCAAATAGCAAAGAGTCTCTTGTGTCCCCAACACACTCAATACAATTATAAATTGTATAGGTGCACTAGTTCGGCGAAGAGATGGTGATAAAAGTGCAATATGGATGGTAGATATAGGTTTTTGTAATCTAAAGATATAAAAACAGCAAGGTAACTAATGATAAAAGTGAGCGAAAACGGTATTGCAATGCATTGAAACAAGGCCTAGGGTTCATACTTTCAGTAGTGCAAGTTCTCTCAACAATAATAACATAATTGGATCATATAACTACCCCTGAACATGCAACAAAGACTCACTCCAAAGTCACTAATAGCGGAGAACAAATGAAGAGATTATTGTAGGGTACGAAACCACCTCAAAGTTATCCTTTCTGATCGATCTAATCAAGAGTCCATAGTAAAATAACACGAAGCTATTCTTTCCATTCGATCTATCCTAGAGTTCTTACTAGAATAACACCTTAAGACACAAATCAACCAAAACCCTAATGTCACCTATATACTACAATGTGACCTAAAGTATCCGTGAGTATGATTATACAATATGCATCACACAATATCAGATTCATCTATTCAACCAACACAAAGAACTTCAAAGAGTGCCCCAAAGTTTCTACCAAAGAGTCAAGAATAAAACGCGTGCCAACCCCTATGCATAAGTTCACGAGGTCACGGAACTCGCAGGTTGATCACCAAAACATACATCAAGTGGATCACGTGAATATCCCATTGTCACCACAGATAAGCACATGCAAGACATACATCAAGTGTTCTCAAATCCTTAAAGACTCAATCTGATAAGATAACTTCAAAGGGAAAACTCAATCCATTACAAGAGAGTAGAGGGGGAGAAATATCATAAGATCCGACTATAATAGCAAAGCTCGCAATACATCAAGATTGTGGCAAATCAAGAACACGAGAGAGAGAGACAGAGAGATCAAACACATAGCTACTGGTACATACCCTCAGCCCCAAGGGTGAACTACTCCCTCATCGTCATGGAGAGCGCCGGGATGATGAAGATGGCCACTGGAGAGGGATTCCCCCCTCCGACAGGGCGCCGGAACGGGTCTAGATTGGTTTTTGGTGGCTACGGAGGCTTGCGGCGTCAGAACTCCTGATCTAGGTTTCTTTCTGGAAGTTTGGGTATATATAAGAGGTGTTGGAGTCGGGAACAAGTCAGGGGGTCCTCGAGGCGGCCACGGGGTAGGGGGCGCGCCCCCACCCTCGTGGGTGCCTAGGGACTCTTCTGGCCCATCTCCGATACTCCATGGGCTTCTTCTGGTCTAAAAATAATCTCCGTGAAATTTCACATCAATTGGACTCCGTTTGGTTTTCCTTTTCTGCGATACTCAAAAACAAGGAAAAACAGAAACTGGCACTGGGCTCTAGGTTAATAGGTTAGTCCCAAAAATCATATAAATGCATATAAAACATCCAAGGTTGATAATATAATAGCATGGAACAATAAAAAATTATAGATACGTTGGAGACGTATCAAGCACCCCCAAGCTTAATTCCTGCTCGTCCTCGAGTAGGTAAATGATAAAAATAGAATTTATGATGTGGAATGTTACTTAACATGTTTATCCATGTAATCCTATTAATTGTGGCAAGAATATTCAGATCCGAAAGATTCAAGTCAAAAGTTTAATATTGACATAAAAACAATAATACTTCAAGCATACTATCAAAGTAATCATGTCTTCTCCAAATAACATGGCCAAGGAAAGCTATCCCTACAAAATCATATAGTCTGGCTATGCTCTATCTTCATCACACAAAATATTTAAATCATGCACAACCCCGATGACAAGACAAGCAATTGTTTCATACTTTTGATGTTCTCAAACTTTTTCAATCTTCACGCAATACATGAGCGTGAGCCATGGACATAACACTATATCTGGAATAGAATGATGGTTGTGGAGAAGACAAAAAGGGGAAGATAGTCTCACATCAACTAGGCGTATCAATGGGCTATGGAGATGCCCATCAATAGATATCAATGTGAGTGAGTAGGGATTGCCATGCAACGGATGCACTAGAGCTATAAGTGTATGAAAGCTCAAAAATAAACTAAGTGTGTGTGCATCCAACTCGGTTGCTCACGAAGACCTAGGGCATTTTGAGGAAGCCCATCATTGGAATATACAAGCCAAGTTCTATAATGAAAGATTCCCACTAGTATATGAAAGTGAAAACATAGGAGACTCTCTATCATGAAGATCATGGTGCTACTTTGAAGCACAAGTGTGGTAAAAGGATAGTAGCATTGCCCCTTCTCTCTTTTTCTCTCATTTTTTGTTTTTTTAGTTTTTTTGGGCCTTCTCTTTTTTTATGGCCTCTTTTTTTTGGTCCGAAGTCTCATCCCGACTTGTGGGGGAATCATAATCTCCATCATCCTTTCCTCACATGGGACAATTCTCTAATAATGATGACCATCACACTTTTATTTACTTACAACTCAAGAATTACAACTCGATACTTAGAACAAAATATGACTCTATGTGAATGCCTCCGACGGTGTACTGGGATGTGCAATGAATCAAGAGTGACATGTATGTAAGAATTATGAATGGTGGCTTTGCCACAAATACGATGCCAACTACATGATCATGCAAAGCAATATGACAATGATGGAGCGTGTCATAATAAACGGAATGGTGGAAAGTTGCATGGCAATATATCTCGAAATGGCTATGGAAATGCCATAATAGGTTGGTATGGTGGCTGTTTTGAGGAAGATAAATGGTGGGTTTATGGTACTAGCGAAAGTTGCGCGGTACTAGAGAGGCTAGCAATGGTGGAAGGGTGAGAGTGCGTATAATCCATTGACTCAACATTAGTCATAAAGAACTCACATACTTATTGCAAAAATCTATTAGTTATCGAAACAAAGTACTACGCGCATGCTCCTAGGGGGATAGATTAGTAGGAAAAGACCATCGCTCGTCCCCGACCGCCACTCATAAGGAAGACGATCAATAAATAAATCATGCTCCGACTTCATCACATAATGGTTCACCATACGTGCATGCTACGGGAATCACAAACTTTAACACAAGTATCTCTCTAATTCACAACTACTCAACTAGCATGACTCTAATATCACCATCTTCATATCTCAAAACAATCATCAAGTGTCAAACTTCTCATAGTATTCAATGCACTCTATATGAAAGTTTTTATCATACCCATCTTGAATGCCCCACATAGTAGGACTAATTTTATAATGCAAGAAAATTACCATGCTGTTCTAAAGACTCTCAAAATAATATAAGTGAAGCATGAGAGTTCATCTATTTCTTCAAAATAAAACCACTGCCGTGCTCTAAAAAGATATAAGTGAAGCACTAGAGCAAATGAAAAACTACTCCGAAAGATATAAGTGAAGATCAATGAGTAGTCGAATAATTATACAACTATGTGAAGACTCTCTAACATTTAAGAATTTCAGTTCTTGGTATTTTATTCAAACAGCAAGCAAAACAAAATAAAGTAAAATGACACTCCAAGCAAAACACATATCATGTGGTGAATAAAAATATAGCTCCAAGTAAAGTTACCGATGAATGAAGACGAAAGAGGGGATGCCATCCGGGGCATCCCCAAGCTTAGGCTCTTGGTTTCCTTGAATATTACCTTGTCGTGCCTTTGGCATCCCCAAGCTTAGGCTCTTGCCACTCCTTATTCCATAGTCCATCGAATCTTTACCCAAAACTAGAAAACTTCACAACACAAAACTTAACAGAAAACTCGTAAGTTCCGTTAGTATAAGAAAATAAATCACCACTTAGGTACTGTTGTGAACTCATTCAAAATTCATATTGATGTAATATCTACTGTATTCCAACTTCTCTATGGTTCATACCCTTCGGTACTACTCATAGATTCATCAAAATATGCAAACAACACATAGAAAACAGAATCTGTCAAAAACAGAACAATCTATAGCAATTTGGAGGTTTCGAATACTTCTATAACTTCAAAAATCCTGAGAAATTAGGAAGTACTAGGAAATTTGTTCATTGATCTACTAAAAGTGGAATTGGTATTTTATCTCTCTCTGGTGAAAAACGAAAATTATTCTCGTGAGCGCGTACTTTCTGTTTTTTACAGCAAGATCAAATAACAATCACCCAAGAAGATCCTAAAGGCTTTACTTGGCACAAACACTAATTAAAACATAAAAGAACACAATCATAACAGAGCATAGATGATTTATTTATTACTAAACAGGAAAAAAAGCAAGGAACGAAAATAAACTTGGGTTGCCTCCCAACAAGCGCTATCGTTTAACGCCCCTAGCTAGGCAAGATGATTTCAATGATGCTCACATAAAAGATAAGAATTGAAACATAAAGAGAGCATCATGAAGAATATGACTAGCACATTTAAGACTAACCCACTTTCTATGGATAGGGATTTTGTGAGCAAACAACTTGTGGGAACAAGAATTAACTTGCATAGGAAAGTAAAACAAGGATAACTTCAAGATTTTCAACACATAGAGAGGAAACTTGATATTATTGCAATACGGAAAAGCATATGTTCCTCTCTCATAATAACTTTCAGTAGCATCATGAATGAATTCAACAATATAACCATAACATAAAGCATTCTTTTCATGATCTACAAGCATAATTTTTTTATTACTCTCCACATAAGCAAATTTCTTCTCATGAATAGTAGTGGGAGCAAACTCAACAAAATAACTATCATGTGAGGCATAATCCAATTGAAAGTGAAAATCATGATGACAAGTTTCATGGATATCATTATCCTTTATAGCATATATGCCATCACAATAATCATCATAGATAGGAGGGATGCTTTCATCATAATAAATTTGCTCATCAAAACTTGGGGGACAAAAAAAATATCATCTTCATCAAACATAACATCCCCAAGCTTGTGCCTTTGCATATCATTAACATCATGTGTATTCAAATAATTCATACTAACAACGTTGCAATCATGCTCATCATCCAAAGTTCTAGTGCCAAACATTTTAATACATTCTTCTTCTAACACTTTGGCACAATTATCGGAATCCTTATTTTCATGAAAGACATTAAAAAGATGAAGCATATGAGGCAACCATAATTCCATTTTTTGTACCTTTTCTTTTATAGACTAAACTAGTGATAAAACAATAAACTAAAAGACTCGATTGCAAGATCTAAAGATATACCCTCAAGCACTAACCTCCCCGGCAACAACGCCAGAAAAGAGCTTGATGTCTACTACACAACCTTCTTCTTGTAAACATTGCTGGGCCTCCAAGTGCAGAGGTTTGTAGGACAGCAGCAAATTTCCCTCAAGTGGATGACCTACGGTTTATCAATCCGTGGGAGGCGTAGGATGAAGATTGTCTCTCTCAAAAAAACCTGCAACCAAATAGCAAAGAGTCTCTTGTGTCCCCAACACACCCAATACAATGGTAAATTGTATAGGTGCACTAGTTCGGCGAAGAGATGGTGATAAAAGTGCAATATGGATGGTAGATATAGGTTTTTGTAATCCGAAAATATAAAAACAGCAAGGTAACTGATGAAAAAGTGAGCGAAAATGGTATTGTAATGCGTTGAAACAAGGCCTAGGGTTCATACTTTCAGTAGTGCAAGTTCTCTCAACAATAATAACATAATTGGATCATATAACTATCCCTCAACATGCAACAAAGAGTCACTCCAAAGTCACTAACAACGGAGAACAAACGAAGACATTATTGTAGGGTATGAAACCACCTCAAAGTTATCCTTTCTGATCGATCTAATCAAGAGTCCATAGTAATATAACACAAAGCTATTCTTTCCGTTCGATCTATCCTAGAGTTAGTACTAGAATAACACCTTAAGACACAAATCAACCAAAACCCTAATGTCACCTAGATACTCCAATGTCACCTAAAGTATCCGCGGGTATGATTATACGATATGCATAACACAATCTCAGATTCATCTATTCAACCAACACAAAGAACTTCAAAGAGTGCCCCAAAGTTTCTACCGGAGAGTCAAGACGAAAACATGTGCCAATCCCTATGCATAAGTTCACGAGGTCACGGAACTCGCAAGTTGATCACCAAAACATACATCAAGTGGATCACGTGAATATCCCATTGTCACCACAGATAAGCACATGCAAGACATACATCAAGTGTTCTCAAATCCTTAAAGACTCAATCCAATATGATAACTTCAAAGGGAAAACACAATCCATCACTAGAGAGTAGAGGGGGACAAACATCATAAGATCCAACTATAATAGCAAAGCTCGCGATACATCAAGATCGTGCCAAATCAAGAACACGAGAGAGAGAGATCAAACACATAGCTACTGGTACATACCCTCAGCCCCGAGGGTGAACTACTCCCCCTCGTCATGAAGAGCGCTGAGATGATGAAGATGGCCACCAGAGAGGGATTCCCCCCTCCGACAGGGTGCCATAATGGGCCTAGATTGGTTTTCGGTGGCTAGGGAGGCTTAAGGTGGCGGAACTCCTGATCTAGGTTTCTTTCTAGAAGTTTGGGTATATATAAGAGGTGTTGGAGTCGGGAACAAGTCAGGGGGGTCCCCGAGGCGGCCACGAGGTAGGGGGGCACGCCCCCACCCTCGTGGGTGCCTCGGGACTCTTCCGGCCCATCTCCGATACTCAGTGGGCTTCTTTTGGTCCAAAAATAATCTTCGTGAAATTTCAGGTCAATTGGACTCCGTTTGGTTTTCCTTTTCTACGATACTCAAAAACAAGGAAAAAATAGAAATTGGCACTAGGCTCTAGGTTAATAGGTTAGCCCCAAAAATCATATAAAATAGCATATAAATGCATATAAAACATCCAAGGTTCATAATATAATAGCATGTACCAATCAAAAATTATAGATACATTGGAGACATATCAGCGGGCGGGGCGAGCTGCAGGGGAACATGTGCGTGGGCGGCCGCGGCTTGCAGTGAGGAACAACAAGAGGAGCTCAAGGCAGTGGCGGCAGCAGGCGCGAGGCCACAGACAACAAAAAGGTGTACGGCAGTGAGACTACCGGCGACGATGGTCGCTATGCAGAAGCTTGGGCTCGAGCACAAAAGGATGCAGAGGTGCATGCGAGGCTCACAATGAGGTCAACGTGAGCTCAGGGAAGCCGATGCGGGCTGAAGCAGTGTAGATCGATGGCGGCGTTCGCCAGAACCCAAGGTGGATAACGTAGTCGATCTGGTCAACGTAGAACTCCCTGGCTCTGACTGCTTGGTGCGAAATATGAGGTCATGGAAGACGCGGCCCTTGGACAACCCCAGGAGCTAGGGGAATGTTGGTGGCCATGGTGGAACCGACGGGGCGACGACGACGAAGGCGCTCCGATAGGTGGGGAGCGGTCGATGGATGCGAGAAGAGGGGCGAGCGAGGGAGGAGAAGATCTCGGGGCGTTGGCCGAGGGGTCACGGTGGCAGCCTTATCCTCCCGCGATGCTGTAGTGTGTGGTGTCGAGCGCTTGCGGCCATGGTGCCTCCGCATCCTCCTGTAGAGAGAGGACGAAAAGGCTGGGGTGCGTGGGCTAGGCTGCACTGTAGTTTAATTAGGCCTAGTAGCATAGTAGGCTTTAGGTCTTTTTTCTTTTACTTTTTATTGCTCCTGTGTTGCAGTTCATTTCTGTACCAAATGAATTTTTTTGAATGTTATACATGCCACAAAAATGTTTGGCAATGTTATGGACCGCCACAAAAAGTTTGCGGGCTATTAGAATTGGTTTGCATTTTGTTTTAAACAAAAATGACTTAAAGGGGGCTGTGTTGGTACATGTTTCATATCTAGGGGATTTTTTTTATATTTTGAAAAATGTTAACTCCTACATGATAATTAGCTAGTGAATATTTGCAACTCAGCGAAAATTTTTGTTTTACCGCTTGAAGAAATAATAATTTTACTTTATTTTAAATTGGAATTTGAATTCGATTTGGATCAAAGTGAGATTTTAGGAATTTAATTGAGATGACATGGCACCATTAGTGTGTGGTTACTATAGCTTAACTACCAGGGTATTACAAATCTCCTCCACTACAAGAAATCTCATCCCGAAATTTAAGAGGTTGTGTAGGGGGGAAAGTTCTGGTTACAAAATTCTAACGAGTCTTCTCAGTCTTGGTTGCTCTTCCCAAAGTAGTTGATCCCTTACGTTGATGTCTTTAGTCCTCTGCTTCAGGTCATCATGATGAAGTCGTCATCCTTTCTTCGGGATCTCCATCGTACTTACAAATAGGAAAGGGGCAACTTGACAACGACAGAATGCTACAAGGGGTAATCATCGGGGGTTATCCCACAAATGAATACATGAGTATCTCTCGAGTTGAACAAATAAAACACGTCGGGAGCAAAGTAATATGGTACAATAAGTAGTTTCAAACGTATAGACAATCATTCGATGTGTGAAACAAGGTGTGAAAGGGGTCCAGAGCAACGAGAATAAGTAGTGCGTCTGATACCGAAAGATAATATCTGATTGAAGGTAGCTCGCAGAATTACATACGAGGTAAGGTCCAAAGGATAAACTTTGGAAACATGGATGTACAGGAGAGTCAGGTTTTGATCCTGTGGAACTGTGGGTTATGGGCTCACCACGTGGGATAAAAGTAGGAAGGGCACTCACATCTTGCGCGGTCATGAAAGCAAGGCCTTCCAGAGGATAGCCTTTCAGTTAAGTCGACAACATCATCGTTACCAAGGGCGGGGGACGAAGAGAACCATTTTCCTGCTCGTTGAATGAGGCAGACCTGTAGGCAAAGTTCTCGTCCATCGATGGTTACTCGAATGTCATCAACAATAGTAACAGGGTCTTACTGACTAGGTTGTACACCAAGGTGTTAACATAAGCAGGAGAATATTACTGCTTAGATCATATAGACCAGAAGAAAGGTTAAACAAAGCAATGGAAAGGAAAACATGATTATCAGATTAAACACAACAATGGAAAGGACAATGTGTTAAAACACATATTTCAGGGGTATATCCTTCCCAAGGACAACCAGAGCATGATATCCATGACATGATATAATGTAGAAAACCCTTTAGGTAAGGGGAGAGAAATTTCATGACATTACTCATACAACGGTGTTTGGATAATTGAGCAAGAAACATTTAGCATTGGGCTTCAAATGTTCTTGTTGAAAATCGAAGTACCAAAGACATGCTTCGAGATAGCACTGACATGGTCATTGGGTAAAGGTCAGACTTTGAATACACAAAGGATCCATCAGGAACAACTTATAAAATATGTCTTACAATTTCCCCATGGAAGAATGGTTAATCTTGCTAAAAAGGAAGCTATAACAATAGGTCCTCTAGCCAGGTGTGCTAGGCATGAGATCACCTTACCGGGTCATATAAAGACCAATGTTATAACTCTTGGAAATATGTTCCAACCATCATATCAGACCGAGAATCTGATCCGATTGGTGTCAGGATACCTCAGAGTCAGGATGTCTGAGAAGAAAATGTGCAACACAAATTGACGAGATGACAATGTAAGATTATCAGGAAATGAACTATGGATGCCGAGTTCCGAAACAAGAGGTCATCATTAAACCAAGGAGATGATAATGAGGTGGTTGATTGACTCAGCGACAATTCATCGAGATTTCTAAAAAGATGGATTCCCAAAATTATGTGAACAAGGAGATAACATTTGTCAGATCAATTGATATAGTGATGTATGCTCATGGAAAACATACACAATTAAACATTGGTTCAAAGGTGCATGCAAAATATGGGCCAAGTAGCACGATCAATGTTAGAATGGTGATTCAATAACCAAAATACTTAGAATGAAACTATCGACCATTCACTTCAAAGCAATAGGGTTGCTAGAAGTTTTGAATTCCCGCATCATAGCTCAATTGTCGGTATTTCGGTCAAAAACAACATAGGTACCAAGAAATGAACGGAGATGGCGAGAAGTATTACTATATCAAGAATTCTTAAGAGGTGTTGAAATTCTCACCTCATTCTTGACATAAAAGATGGTAATACTACAAAGTAGAACAGAATATGAGCTAGACAGTAAGGAACTCAAAGTACAACTCACAACAGGAACAAGTTTGTGTTGGGGGGGAGGCAAGAATGTTGTCGATGATAACACAAATCATCAAGGGCAAGGATGGTATTCGTCATCATGAATCCAATCGATATCCTGGAAGATCTCAAAATGCTGATGATGATCACGACACATTTGTAGAGAGATTTCATGAAGAGGTAATTGATCAACTATGACATCAAGTCAAAGGAATGATGAAGCGAAAGGTTATTGAAACCAAGGGTATGACACAAACTAGAAATCAAGCTTGCTGTTCAAGGAGAAATGGTATGACGAGGAATATCCACGTAAGGTTAACTCATTGTCAAAGACTATGCTCCGGGGAGAAGGACCAGGTAGCATAGTTAAAATTTAGCACAATAATGATATAGCCAATCAGGCTAGGAATGACGTGATGGAGTATTAAAACTTCTCAACAACAAAGTACTAGGAGTACCAAATCACAGAGTTGATTTGATTCACTAATTTGTGTTCTCGGTTGACGACAACCTAGAACCTATGGAATGACTATGACGGGAGAGGCATTACTTAATAAGGAAGGCATAAGATGTAGTGCCATGGGTTGACATCGTCGAGATACCAGGGGGTAATACTCGAAGGTAGATCAAAATAAAGGTTGGACATGTGTATTGATCCACAGAAGACAATTGCTTAAACTTGCCTGAGAAATGGGATCAAAGAAGAATATATGGTCGGAACCACGATTGCAAAGGATCAATTCACCAATACCAATGATATTATATCAAGGAAATAGTTATTATTACAAGAAGCTTCCATGATAGGATCTACATCGTGTCCATGGGCATGAACACAGAGGTTCAAGGTTGACTCCCACATCCTCAATGTATAACCTTCCATTCACCTCTCGTATTTTGAAAATGACATAGTTGTTAAAAGTTTTACCTGATGCACCAGATAAGTATGACCCGTGAAATCTTTCGGGTCCGCATAGATTAGGGAAGGTGTTGGTTCAACCCATAAGGGCATCTTAGGAACATATACCACAAACTTCAGAGTAAATAATACAAGCTCGAAAGTAGAGTATGGTTATCAAAGCAGAGGATACAAATTACCAAAGGTATTATATACCCATGGAAAGGCTCACAAGGTTATTGAACATGAAGGACACTGTCGGATAATAATCCAACAAGGGGTCTTGTGGGCTACAACAGAGCTGATGCAAGTATCGATATTCTATCAGAGGAAGAAGGAACGAAAGGACATCAGATTATAGAAACACCTGACTAATCCAAAGCTCAAATGTAAAGGAATTATCATTTCCAAATCAAGGGATCAGAAGCAAGGGCTCTAATTAAGGATGGGTAAGATGAGTAGGCTTAGGGGAATAATCGATGGCAATTTGATTGGTTAAGATCCAGCTCATGTTTAAAATGTCATTTGAGCCGGAAGGATGAATTCTAGGATCTGATTGAGGATGGCAAGCATTCGCAAAATATTGAATCAAGGGACTCAAAGTGGCAGTGACAAAGGATGTCAACGGAGATTGCTAGAAATAAGGAATTAACGATAGTGCCGAACGGCAAGGAATTCAGGAGCAAAAGGCTACCGAGGATTTTCAAAAAACTGAATAGTATTTTGAAGACTTTTATGAAATACATGAATCAACTAGGGATGACAGGATACTCGATAAGTGCAATTAATTATCCATAGGGGTAACCAGGTGGCAAAGAACTGCAAGGTAGTAGGCTCAAAGTATTCTCGGAACAATAGAGAGAATTTCAGGGTATATTGTAATAGCAAGACCAACTGAGAATAAAAGTAAGAACGACAGGTGTATGTATTTATCCATAGGGATATTTCGGTGGTAGGGAATTGCAAAACTGGTGGGCACAAAGTTTCGAGTGAACATCGGAGAGTATCTTTGTAGTCTTCTTGTGCAGCAGGCGATCATCTGTAGTAATGGGCCCTCCGGGTGGATGTGATCACGAGATTCTAATGTTAGAGTTAGTAAAACCATTTTAACCCAAATAGAAGAGAGATCAGAGTCCCAGAGTATAGACGAGGAATAAAAGATCCTAATATAACCCGATGGCGACATGGGCCCGTAAGCCACACAACCATGTTAGTAATAGTTTTGTAATTACTAGACTCAACTTCGACCAAGGAGTTTGGAAGGGGGATTCCTACAGGCAGTCGGCTCTGATACCAACTTGTGACGCCCCCGATTCAAACGTGCACTAATCATACACGCATATGTGTACGATCAAGATCAAGGACTCACGGGAAGATATCACAACACAACTCTAAACACAAATAAAATAATACAAGCTTTATATTACAATCCAGGGGCCTCGAAGCCTCGAATACAAATGCTCAAAGACACAAGAGTCAGCGGAAGCAATAATATCTGAGTACAGACATAAGTTAAACAAGTTTGCCTTAAGAAGGCTAGAACAAAAGTAGCAACGACTGAAAAGGCGAGGCCTCCTGCCTGGGACCTCCTAAGTACTCCTCAAAGCCGAACCCCATGTGGAATCATCCTCGGGATCCTCTGGCTCCTAGACTCCATCATATGATCGCAATAACCGGGAAAAGGAAAAAAAGAGTAGCGAAGGAACCATAAGCACTCATCCAAAGTACTCGCAAGTAAGGATCTACACTACATATGCATTGGTATCAATGAAAAGGGTAGTATCTGTGGACTGAACTACAGAATGCCAGAATAAGAGGGGGAAAGCTAGTCCTTTCAAAGACTACGCTTTTGGCAGCCTCCATCTTGAAGCAGTAGAAGAGAGTAGATGGTAAGTTCACCAAGTACCATCATATAGCATAAACCTACCCGACGATCCTCTCCTCGCTGCCCTGTTAGAGAGCGATCACCGGGTTGTATCTGGCACTTGAAAGGGTGTGTTATATTAAGTAACCGGTTCTAGTTGTCATAAGGTCAAGGTACAACTCTGGGTCATCCTTTTACCGAGGGACACGGCTATTCGAATAGATAAACTTACCCGCAGGGGTGCACCCCAATTCCCAACACGCTCGATCCCCTTTGACCGGATACACTTTCCTGGGTCATGCCCGGCCTCGAAAGATCAACACGTCGCAGCCCCACCTAGGCACAAGAGAGAGGTCAGCACACCGGTCAAAATCCTATGCGTGCAGGGGTCTGGGCCCATCGCCCATTGCACACCTGCACGTTGCCTACGCGACCGGAAGTAGACCTATCCCCCTTAATACAAGCACAGGCTTACGGTCCAATCCAGCGCGCGCTGCTCAGTCGCTGATGTCAGGAAGGCTTCGACTGATACCACGACGTCGAGTGCCCATAACTGTTCCCACATAGTTGGTTAGTGCATATAGGCCAATGGCCAGACTCAGATCAAATACCAAGATCTCGTTAAGCGTGTTAATTGAAGTATCCGCGGACGACGACTAGGGCCAGGCCCACCTCTCACCTAGGTGGTCTCAACCTGCCCTGTCGCTCCGCCACAAAGATCCACCCAGAGGGCCATTGATGACCCACAAGTGTAGGGGATCTATCGTAGCCTTTTCGATAAGTAAGAGTGTCGAACTCAACAAGGAGCAGAAGGAAATGATAAGCAACTTTCAGTAAGGTATTCTCTGCAAGCACTGAAATTATCGGTAACAGATAGTTTTGTGATAAGGTAATTTGTAAAGAGTAGCAAGTAATAAAAGTAAATAAGGTGCAGAAAGATGGCCCAATCCTTTTGTAGCAAAGGACAAGCCTGGACAAACTCTTATATGAAGTAAAGTGCTCCCGAGGAGACATGGGAATTATCATCAAGCTACTTTTCATCACGTTCATATGATTCGTGTTCGGTACTTTGATAATTTGATATGTGGGTGGGCCGGTGCTCGGGTACTGTCCTTACTTGGAAAAGCATCCCACTTATGATTAACTCCTATTGCAAGCATCCGCAACTACAATAGAAGTATTAAGGTAAACCTAACCATAGCATGAAACATATGGATCCAAATCAGCCCCTTACGAAGCAATGCATAAACTAGGTTTAAGCTTCTGTCACTCTAGCAACCCATCATCTACTTATTACTTCCCAATGCCTCCCTCTAGGCCCAAATAATGGTGAAGTGTCATGTAGTCGACGTTCACATGACACCAGTAGAGGGATGACAACATACATCTCATCAAAATATCGAACGAATACCAAATTCACATGACTACTTATAGCAAGACTTCTCCCATGTCCTCAGGAACAAACGTAACTACTCACAAAGCATATTCATGTTCATAATCAGAGGGGTATTAATATGCGTAATGGATCTGAACATATGATCTTCCACCAATTAAACCAATTAGCATCAACTACAAGGAGTAATCAACACTACTAGCAACCCACAGGTACCAATCTGAGTTTTGGATACAAAGATTGGATACAAGAGATGAACTAGGGTGTGAGATGAGATGGTGTTGATGAAGATGTTGATGGAGATTGATCCCCTCCTGACGAGAGGATCATTGGTGATGATTTCCCCCTCCCGGAGGGAAGTTTTCCCGGCAGAACAGCTCTATCGGAGCCCTAGATTGGTTCCGCCAAGGTTCCGCCTCGTGGCGGCGGAGTTTCTTCCCCAAAGCTTGCTTATGATTTTTTTCTCGACGAAAGACTCCATATAGCCAAAGATGGGCATCGGAGGGCCACCAGGGGGCCCACAAGGCAGGGGGCGCGCCCAGTGGGGTAGGGCGCGCCCCCACCCTCGTGGCCAGGGTGTGGGCCCCCTCTGGAACTTTCTTCGCTCAGTATTTTTTATATATTCTGGAAATAACTTCCATGAAGTTTGAGGACTTTTGGAGGTGTGCAGAATAGGTCTATAATATTTGCTCCTTTTCCAGCCCAGAATCCCAGCTGCCGGCATTCTCCCTCTTCATTTAAACCTTGTAAAATAAGATAGAATAGGCATAAGTATTGTGACATAATGTGTAATAACGGCCCATAATGCAATAAATATCGATATAAAAGCATGATGCAAAATGGACGTATCAACTCCCCCAAGCTTAGACCTCGCTTGTCCTCAAGCGAAAGCCGATATTGAAAAATATGTCCACATGTTTGGAGATAGAGGTGTCGATAAAAATAAAATACGGACATGAGGGCATCATGATCATTCTTAAGACAACTTTATATATATATTGTCATATGATCTCTTATGCTAAAGTAACAATTCAGGCACAATTTCAAGTATGAATCATAAACTTCATTGAGAACCAACAAACTCTAATCTCAGTCACTGAGGCAATTGCAATTTATCATAACATAGGAAAGAGTCAATATAATAGCTTTTCAACAAGTCCACATACCCAACCATCTTTTAGTCTTTCATAATTGCTAACACTCACGCGATATTTATGGGTATGAAGTTTTAATCAGACACAGAGAAAGATAGGGGCTTATAGTTTTGCCTCCCAACATTTTACCTCGAAGGTAAAGTCAACAATAATAGTTCATGAAAACTCACATCCAATTAGCTATATATATATCAGGATCTTTCCAACACATTGTGCTTGCCAAAGGATAAAAGGTAAAAAGGAAAGGTAAATATCACCATGACTCTTTGCATGAAGTATAAGACAAGAATAAAAGATAGGCCCTTCGCAGAGGGAAGCAGAGGTTGTCATGCGCTTTTATGGTTGGATGCACAAAATCTTAATGCAAAAGAACGTCACTTTATATTGCCACTTGTGATATGGACCTTTATTATGTAGTCCGTCGCTTTCATTTCTTCCATATCACAAGATCGTATAAAGCTAATTTTCTCCACACTAATAAGTCATACATATTTAGAGAGCAATTTTTTATTGCATGCACCGATGACAACTTACTTGAAGGATCTTACTCAATCCATAGGTAGATATGATGGGCTCTCATGGCAAAACTGGGTTTAGGGATGTTTGGAAGCACAAGTAGTATCTCTACTTGGTGCAAAGAAATTGGCTAGCAAGAGAGGGAAAGGCAAGCTCAACATGTTGGACGATCCATGACAATATAATTTATCTCAGATGTAAGAAAACATAACCCATTATGTTGTCTTCCTTGTCCAACGTAAACTCTTTAGCATGTCATATTTTAATGAGTGCTCACAATTATAAAATATGTCCAAGATAGTATATTTATATGTGAACCTCTCTTTCTTTATTACTTCCTATTAATTGCAACGATGACCAAAACTATGTTTGTTAACTCTCAACAACTTTTATTCATCATACTCTTTATATGTGAGCTCATTACTCTCCATAAGATCCATATGATCTCTTTATTTCTTTTTATTTCTTCTCTTTTATTTTATTCCCTCAAGATCATAGTAAAATAATCAAGCCCTTGACTCAACACTAATCTTTATTATACATAGCTCACGGACTCGATTACGTAGAATGATCATAAAGCTAAACTCACAACTAGATAATACTAAAACTTTATTCTAGTAGATCAAGATATTATCAAAAGGATCGAACTAAGAAAAACAGTAAAGATAAAAGTGATGGTGATACGATACCGGGGCACTCCCCCAAGCTTGGCAGTTTCCAAGGGGTGTGCCCATACCTGATGCTCAGTTCTTCTTTGTTGGTGAAGAAGGTGTTGGTGATGATGGGTAGTCACACATCGAGCCTAAGAGATCTTCCAATTTGCGGATAATGCCCTTGAGTGCAATGATATGATCCTTCAACAAAATATTTTCACTTGTGAGATACTTGTTTTGAATATGAGCTAACTCAATCATCTTGAAAGCCTCAATCTCCGTTGGGGTAAAGAGATTGTGGTGAGGTGGAAGGATGTCTTCTTCTGCTACTGCCGGAACTTGATCCCCCATGGCCTTCTTGATCCCATCATCCTTGTTGATCTCTTCAGCTCTATATTCATTAGCCAAGCATCGTTGCCCTCATTGTTGGAGGAGGAGGGAGACCACATGATGCTTGGCCTTGACAACCCTGGCAAAAAACAGCTCGAAACAAGAACGGGAGATTTTTGCGTGATACGGTGGTCAAAACCTTTGGGAGATTATATAGTGAATGTGTACCAACCAAAAGAAGTATCGTGCAAGAAAACGGAGTCTGGAGAGCACACGAGGTGCCCATGAGGCAGGGGGCGCGCCCAGGGGGGTCGGGCGCGCCCTCCACCCTCGTGGAAGCCCCGTGTCCTTTACGGTCTCCTTCATATTTTCCTATTTTCTTAAATATTCCAAAACGGAGAAAAATTGCCATTAGAACTGTTTTGGAGTCGGTTTACTTACCGTACCATGTACCTATTCCTTTTCGGAGTCTGAAACATTCCGGAAGGTGTCCCTTATGTATTCCTCCGGGGTTACGGTTTCCATAATATTAGTTTCAACATTTATGGGATTACCTGAGATATAATGTTTGATTCTTTGACCGTTTACCACCTTCGGATTTGTGCCTTCGAAGTTGTTGATTTTTATGGCACCGAAACGGTAGACCTCCTCGATAATGTAAGGACCTTCCCATTTAAAGAGAAGTTTGCCTGCAAAAAATCTTAAACGAGAGTTGTATAGAAACACATAATTATCTACATTGAACTCACGTTTTTGTATCCTTTTATCATGCCATCTTTTAACTTTTTCTTTAAACAGCTTGGCACTTTCATAGGCCTGTGTTCTCCATTCATCAAGTGAGCTAATGTCAAATCGCCTATTCTCTCCGGCAAGCTTGAAGTCATAGTTGAGCTCTTTAATAGCCCAATATGCCTTATGTTCTAATTCAAGAGGTAAGTGACATGCTTTACCATAAACAATTTTATACGAAGACATACCCATAGGATTTTTATATGCAGTTCTATAAGCCCATAATGCATCATCAAGTTTCTTGGACCAATTCTTTCTAGATCTATTAACAGTCTTTTGCAAAATCAATTTAAGCTCTCTATTGCTAAGTTCTACTTGACCACTAGACTGTTGATGATATGGAGATGCAATTCTATGATTAGCATCATACTTAGCAAGCATTTTACAAAAAGCACCATGAATAAAATGTGAACCACCATCAGTCATTAAATATCTAGGGACTCCAAACCTAGGAAAAATAACTTCTTTAAGAATCTTAATAGAGGTGTTGTGATGAGCACTACTAGTTGGAATAGCTTCTACACACTTAGTAACATAATCAACAACAACTAAAATATGTGTGTATCCATTAGAGGAAGGAAAAGGTCCCATATAATCAAAGCCCCAAACATGAAATGGTTCAATAACGAGTGAATAATTCGTAGGCATTTCTTGACGTCTACTAATATTACCAATTCTTTGACATTCATCACAAGATAAGACAAACTTATGGGCATCCTTGAAGAGAGTAGGCCAATAAAAACTGGATTGCAATACCTTATGTGCAGTTCTATCTCCAGCATGGTGTCCTCCATAATCTTTAGAGTGACACTTGCATAGGATCTGTTCCTATTCATGCTCAGGTACACAATGTCTAATAACACCATCTACTCCTTCTTTATAAAGATGTGGGTCATCCCAGAAGTAATGTCTTAAATCATAGAAGAACATTTTCTTTTGTTGGTATGTGAAACTAGGTGGTATAAATTTAGCAACAATGTAATTAGCATAATCAGCATACCATGGAGCAGCACGAGAAGCATTTATGACAGCTAATTGTTCATCAGGAAAGCTATCATCAATAGGTAGTGGGTCATCAAGAACATTCTCTAACCTAGACAAGTTGTCTGCAACAGGGTTCTCAGCTCCCTTTCTATCAATAATATGCAAATCAAATTCTTTTAGCAGGAGAACCCATCTAATAAGTCTAGGTTTAGCATCTTTCTTTTCCATAAGATATTTAATAGCATCATGATTAGTGTGAATAGTTACTTTAGAATCAACAATATAAGGTCTGAACTTATCAAAAGCAAATACAACTGCTAAGAATTCCTTTTTAGTAGTAGCATAATTTCTCTGGGAATTGTCTAGAGTTTTACTAGCATATTGAATAACATTTAATTTCTTATCAACTCTTTGTCCTAGAACAACACCTACATCATAGTCACTAGCATCACACATGATTTCAAAGGGTAAATTCCAATCAGGTGGCTGAACAATAGGTGCAGAAATCAAGGCTTTCTTAAGTATTTCAAATGCTTCTACACAATCATCATCAAAGACAAAAGGAATATCTTTTTGTAATAGGTTAGTCAGAGGCCGGGAAATTTTTGAGAAGTCCTTAATGAACCTCCTATAAAAACCGGCATGACCAAGGAAACTTCTTATACCTTTGATGTCCTTGGGACACAACATCTTTTCAATAGCATCAACTTTAGCTTTGTCAACTTCAATACCTCTTTCAGAAATTTTATGCCCCAAGACACCACCTTCATTAACCATAAAGTGGCACTTCCTCCCAATTCAAGACAAGGTTAGTTTCTTCACATCTGTGCAAAACTCGATCAAGGTTGCTCAAGCAATCATCAAAAGAGGATCCATAAACAGAGAAATCATCCATGAAAACTTCACAAATCTTTTCACAAAAGTCACATAATATAGCCATCATGCATCTTTGAAAGGTAGCAGGTGCATTACATAAACCAAAAGGAATACATCTATAAGCAAAGGTACCGAAAGTAAAAGTAAAAGTAGTCTTTTCTTGATCATCAGCTGACACAGGTATTTGAGAGAAACCGGAGTAACCATCTAGAAAGCAAAAATGTGTATGTTTGGATAATGTTTCTAGCATTTGATCAATGAAAGGCAAAGGGTAATGATCTTTTTTAGTAGCCATATTTAATTTGCGGAAATCAATTACCATCCTATAACCTGTAATAATTCTTTGCGGAATCAATTCATCTTTATCATTAGGCACGACAGTAATACCTCCCTTCTTAGGGACACAATGGATAGGGCTTACCCACTGACTACCAGCAACGTGATAAATTATACCTGCTTCAAGGAGCTTTAATATTTCTTTTCTTACCACTTCTCTCATCTTAGGATTTAGCCGTCGTTGGTGATCAATAACTGGTTTGGCATCTTTCTCCAAATTTATTTTGTGTTGACATAGAGTGGGACTAATTCCCTTAAGATGATCAAGATTATATCCAATAGCAGCACGGTGATTCTTCAGAGTTTTCAATAATGTCTCTTCTTCTTGCTCTGAAAGGTTAGCACTAATAATAACAGGATATATCTTCTTTTCATCAAGATAAGCATATTTAAGAGTATCAGGCAATGGTTTAAGCTCAAACATGGGATCACCCTTGGGTGGAGGAGGATCCCCTAGAATTTCAACATCCAAGTTGTGTTTCAAAATAGGTCCCTGTTTAAAGAATACTTCATCTATTTCCCTTCTTTCATTCATGAACATATCATTTTCATGGTCTAGCAAATATTGTTCTAAAGGATCAGTAGGAGGCATGGCAATAGAAGTAAGACCAATAATTTCATCTTTACTAGGCAATTCTTTATCATGGGGTTGTCTATGGAACTTAGCAAAATTAAACTCATGAGACATATCCCCCAAACCAACAGAAACAATATCTTTATTGCAGTCTATCTTAGCATTAACAGTATTCAAGAAGGGTCTACCAAATATAATGGGACAAAAATCATCTTGTGGGGAACCAAGAACAAGAAAATCAACATGGTATTTAACTTTCCCACACAAGACTTCAACATCTCTAACAATCCCAACTGGTGAAATAGTATCTCTATTGGTAAGCTTAATTGTAACATCACTCTTCTATCTTAGCAGGTGCAATATCATGCATAATTTCTTTGTATAAGGAATGAGGTATTGCACTTGCACTAGCACCCATATCACATAAGCCATGATAACAATGATCTCCTATTTTAACAGAAATAACAGGCATGCCTACAACATGTCTATGTTTATTTTTAGCATCAGGTCTAGCAATTCTATTAGCTTCATTGCAGAAGTAAATAACATGCCCATCAATATTATCGGCCAAGACATCTTTAACCATAGTAGTTTTAGGTTCAACTTTAATTTGCTCAAGGGGTTTGGGTGTCTTAATATTACTTTTGTTAACCACAGTTGAAGCTTTAACATGATTCTTTATTCTAATAGGGAAAGGTGGTTTCTCAATATAAGCAGTAGGAACAACATGATCATCATAAGTGATAGTCTTTTCTTCAACTTTAATAGGTGAAACTGCTTTTACTTCAATGGGAGGATTATATTTAAACCACTTCTCCTTAGGGAGATCAACATGAGTAGCAAAGGATTCACAGAAAGAAGCTACTATATCAGCGTCAAGTCCATATTTAGTGCTAAATTCACGGAAATCATCGGTATCCATAAAAGATTTAACACAATCAAACTTAGGTGTTATACCTGACTCCTTACCTTCATCGAGGTCCCAAAATTCAGAGTTGCATTTAATTCTTTCCAATAAATCTCATTTGAATTCAATAGCCTTCATCATAAAAGATCCAGTACAAGAAGTATCGAGCATGGATCGATTACTGAGAGAAAGCCGAGCATACAATTTTTGAATAATCATTTTATTTGAGATCTCATGATTGGGGCATGAATATAACATTGACTTAAGCCTCCCCCAAGCTGGAGTGATGCTTTATCCTTTGCGAGGCCAAAAATTATATATATATAATTACGATCACGATGAACAAGATGCATAGGATAAAACTTCTGATGAAATTCCAATTTCAATCGCTTGTAGTCCCATGATCCCATATCATCGCATAGCCTATACCATGTCAATGCCTCACCCTTCAAAGATAAAGGGAATACCTTATTCTTGATAACATCATCGGTCATACCTGCAAGCTTAAATAATCCACAAACTTCATCCACATAGATTAAGTGTAAATCGTGATGCAATGTTCCATCTCCTGCAAAAGGATTAGCTAGCAGTTTCTCTATCATACCCGAAGGAATTTGAAAGTAAACATTTTCAGTAGGTTCAGTAGGTTGAGGAGCAACTCTTTGCTCTATTGGTCGGGGTGAAGATACCCCGAACAAGCCCCTCAAAGGATTATGTTCCACAGTAACAAGTGACAGTAAATTTCAGCACACTATATAAATCTTTCCTTACCAAATTCCACCAACCAAAGGCGCTTCACCCCCCGGCAATGACGCCAGAAAAGAGTCTTGATGACCCACAAGTGTAGGGGATCTATCGTAGCCTTTTCGATAAGTAAGAGTGTCTAACCCAACGAGGAGCAGAAGGAAATTATAAGCATTTTTCAGTAAGGTATTCTCTGCAAGCACTGAAATTATCGGTAACAGATAGTTTTGTGATAAGGTAATTTATAACGAGTAGCAAGTAATAAAAGTAAATAAGGTGCAGCAAGATGGCCCAATCCTTTTTGTAGCAAATGACAAGCCTGGACAAACTCTTATATGAAGGAAAGCACTCCCGATGACACATGGGAATTATCGTCAGGATAGTTTTCATCACGTTCATATGATTCGCGTTCGGTACTTTGATAATTTGATATGTGGGTGGACCGGTGCTTGTGTACTGTACTTACTTGGACAAGCATCCCACTTATGATTAACCCCTATTGCAAGCATCCACAACTACAACAGAAGTATTAAGGTAAACCTAACCATAACATGAAACATATGGATCCAAATTAGTCTCTTACGAAGCAACGCATAAACTAGGGTTTAAGCTTCTGTCACTCTAGCAACCCATCATCTACTTATTACTTCCCAATGCCTCCCTCTAGGCCCAAATAATGGTGAAGTGTCATGTAGTCGACGTTCACATGACACCACTAGAGGGATGACAACATAAATCTCATCAAAATATCGAACGGATACCAAATTCACATGACTACTTATAGCAAGACTTCTCCCATGTCCTCAGGAACAAACGTAACTACTCACAAAGCATATTCATGTTCATTATCAGAGGGGTATTAATATGCATAATGGATCCGAACATATGATCTTCCACCAAGTAAACCAACTAGCATCAACTACAAGGAGTAATCAACACTACTAGCAACCCACAGGTACCAATCTGAGGTTTGGATACAAAGATTGGATAGAAGAGATGAACTAGGGTTTGAGATGAGATGGTGCTGATGAAGATGTTGATGGAGATTGACCCCCTCCCGACGAGAGGATCGTTGGTGATGATTTCCCCCTCCCGGAGGGAAGTTTCCCCGGTAGAACAACTCTACCGGAGCCCTAGATTGGTTCTGCCAAGGTTCCGCCTTGTGGCGGCGGAGTTTCTTCCCCAAAGGTTGCTTATGATTTTTTTCTCGACGAAAGACCCCATATAGCCAAAGATGGGCATCGGAGGGCCACCAGGGGGCCCACGAGGCAGGGGGCGCGCCTAGGGGGTAGGGCGCGCCCCCACCCTCGTGGACAGGGTGTGGCCCCCTCTCAAACTTTCTTCACTCAATATTTTTTATATATTCTAGAAATAACTTCTGCGAAGTTTCAGGACTTTTCGAGTTGTGCATAATATGTCTCTAATATTTGCTCCTTTTCTAGCCCAGAATCCCAGCTGCTGGCATTCTCCCTCTTCAAGTAAACCTTGTAAAATAAGGGAGAATAGGCATAAGTATTGTGACATAATGTGTAATAACGACCCATAATGTAATAAATATCGATATAAAAGCATGATGCAAAATGGACGTATCAGTCGTCGGGACAAATGTCCTTTCAGCCCCCAATCCGTGAATCACTCGCGGGTACTCTACGAGCCGACCCGACTTTAGTCACCACATGTATCATATATTATGTATATAGGTATATACCTGTGATCACCTCCCGAGTGATCACGGCCCGATAGTATAGCATGGCAGACGGACAAGAATGTAGGGCCACTGATGATAATCTAGCATCCTATACTAAGCATTGAGGATTGCAGGTAAAGGTAACAATAGTAGTAGCAAAGATAGGCTATGCAGCAAAATAGGATTAACCGAAAGTAGTAACAAGCTACACTATACTAATGCAAGCAATAGAGAGAAGGAATAAGCGATATCGGGTTGATCAAAGGGAGGGCTTGCCGATATCGGGTTGATCAAAGGGAGGGCTTGCCTGGTTGCTCTGGCAAGGAGGGGTCGTCAACAACGTAGTCGGTCGGGGCAGCAGCGGCGTCGGTCTCGGTGTCTAACGAGAGAAGAGGGGGAAGAAACAATAAATATAATGCAAACATAAGCATGACGATGCATGACATGACATTGAGCGGTCCTAGGTGTGCCCTAACGTGGTAGTAGGTGATACCGGCGAAGGGGGGAAACATCCGGGAAAATATTCCCGGTGTTTCGCGTTTTCGGACTGATGAACTGGAGGGAAAAACTTGCATGTTTGCTCTGCTAGGGGCGCGTGGCGGACGAATGGGCTGCGTATTCGGATTCGTCTCGTCGTTCTGAGCAACTTTCATGTCCAAAGTATTTTCATCTGAGTTACAGATTAATTTCTATTAATTTTGAAAGTTTTGAATGATTTTCTAATTTGGCAGATTTAGTTTAATTCAAAAATATATTAATTCTAAACTGCTATAGGTACACAGAAATGTACCCAAGAGTTTGTACCAGTGGCTGACAGTGGGCCTGGGAGGATCTAGTCAGCGGTAGTTGATTGGTAACAGGGTCAATGGACCCACATGTAAGTGTCATAGGGGTAGATTATTGTCTAAATTAATTTAAACTAGGGGGCCACATGTCATTTGCTCTCCACACTAAACTAGTAATACTAAACTAGTGCTACTAAACTAGTCCTAATTGGTCCTAATTAGACCTAGTCTAATTAAGCAACACCGACCACCTGTAGTGGCCTAACCACGGCTGTGCACGAGCTCCATGGCCAGCTAGGAGTTGCAGGTGGCCGCAACGCAGCACAAGAGCAGCAGTCGTAGCTTAGAAGCATAGAGCAGCGGCAGCACAGCGGTGTGGGAGCAAGCAGAGCAACAACAACGACTAGAGAATCAGTAGCAGGGCAGCACACAACAGTAGCTAGGAGCGCTAGCAGCAGCTAGTGGCCAAGCAGCGACAAGAGCAATCGTGGCAGCACTCAGGGAGCAGCGGTTGTGAGCGCGCTCATTGGGGCTCGGCCTGTGCGAGCTAGGGCACAATGGGAGCAGCCACCATCCCGTTGGGCGGAGGCGGACGAGGTCGGGGCGGCAGAGTGGCGTGGTCGGCGAGCTGCCGTGGGCGTGGGCTCGGTGGGGCGAACGCACGCGCGGGCGGGGCGAGCTGCAGGGGAACGCGTGCGTGGGCGGCCGTGGCCTGCAGTGAGGAACGACAAGAGGAGCTCAAGGTAGCAACCATAGCAGGCGCGAGGCCACGGCCAGCAGAAAGGCGTGCGATAGCGAGACTACAGGCGACGATGGTCGGCATGCAGATGCTTGGGCTCGAGCACAAAAGGATGCAGAGGTCCAGGCGAGGCTCACAGTGAGGTCAACGTGAGCTCAGGGAAGCCGATGCGGGCTGAAGCAGTGCAGATCGATGGCGGTGTTCGCCGGAGCCCGAGGTGGATGACGTAGTCGATCTGGTCGACGTAGAACTCCCTGGCTCCGACTGCTTGGTGCGGAAAACGAGGTCATGGCAGACGCGACCCTTGGACAACCCGAGGAGGCATGGGAACGCTGGTGGCCATGGTGGAACCAACGGGACGATGGTGACGGAGGCGCTCCGGCAGGTGGGGAGCGGTTGATGGATGCGAGGAGAGGGGCGATCGAGGGAGGAGAAGATCTCGGGGCATTGCGCGAGGGGTCGCGGTAGCAGCCTTATCCTCCTGCGGTGCTGCAGTGCGCGGTGTCGAGCGCTTGTGACCATGGTACCTCGACCTCCTCATGTAGCGAGAGGATGAAAAGGCTGGGGTGCGTGGGCTGGGCTGCACTGTAGTTTAATTAGGCCTAGTAGCAGAGTAGGCTTTAGGTCTTTTTTCTTTTACTTTTTATTGCTCCTGTTTTGGAGTTCATTTCTATACCAAATGAATTTTGTTGAATGTGATACCTGCCAAAAAAAATGTTTGGCAATGTTATGGACCGCCACAAAAAGTTTGGGGGCTATTAGAATTTGTTTGCATTTTGTTTTAAACGGAAATGACTTAAAGGGGGCTGTGTTGGTACATGTTTCATATCTAGGGGCATTTTTATATTTTGAAAAATGTTAACTCCTACATGATAATTAGCTAGTGAATATTTGCAACTCAGCGAACATTTTTGTTTTACCGCTTGAAGAAATAATAATTTGACTTTATTTTTAATTTGAATTTGAATTCGGTTTGGATCAAAGTGAGATTTTAGAAACTTAATTGAGATGACATGCCACCATTAGTGTGTGGTTACTATAGCTTAACTACCAGGGTGTTACAGGAGGTAAGGAACTGCCATCTAGCTCTGCTTTAGATCCACCTTCTGTTATAAGTAAACTTGCAACACCACCACATGCTATTAATCCTGATATGTCGCAAGTTGTTGATGATGCTACTTCTGCTATGAATGATACTGCTGATGATGCTAGTACCTTGCTTGGTGATGATGTGCCACTAGGTGATTTTCTTGATGAACAAATTGCTAGAGTAAGACAACATTATATTGTGGAAGCTGATGATGAGCTTGAAACTTAAGATCTTGAAACACCTACTAGAACTAGCCCTCATAGATATGAATTGCCAAAGGTACCGGAAGGTTATGTTATGAATGAGGAGACAACTAGATATATTCTTGCTTGTAAGGATAGAGATGATCTAGAGAAATTATTATGCAAGTATAAAGAAAAATCCTTGAATGCTAGAATGCAATATGATCCTAAGTTTGCTACTTCACCTATCTTTATTGATGATAAGGATTATGAATTCTCTATCAACCCAGAGTTAATTACTTTGGTTGAATCTGATCCTTTCCATGGTTATGAAACTGAAACTGTTGTGGCACATCTTACTAAGTTGAATGACATAGCCACCCTTTTTTACTCATGATGACAAAACTCGCTATTACTATATTCTCAAATTATTTCTGTTATCATTAAAGGGTGATACTAAATCTTGGTACAATACTCTTTCTCCTAGTTGTGTGCATAGTCCCTAGGATATGATTTATTACTTCTATGAAAAATATTTCCTTGCTCATAAGAAACAAGCTGCCTTACAAGAAATATTTAACTTTGTGCAAATTGAAGAAGAGAGTCTCCCACAAGCTTGGGGGAGGATTTGCCAATTGCTTAATTCTTTGCCTGATCATCCTCTTAAGAAAAATGAAATACTTGATATCTTCTATAATGGACTAACTGATACTTCTATTGCTTCCCTAGATAGTTGTGCTGGTTGTGTTTTCAGGAAACGAACTATTGGGCAAGCTGAAGAATTATTGAAATGAAAAATTATGATGATTGGACTCTTCCTAAACCACCGCCTAAACCCACTCCGAAGAAGAGGGGTATTTTATATCTCAGTCCTGAAGATATGTAAGAGACAAAGAAATCTATGAAGGAAAAAGATATTAAAGCTGAAGATGTCAAAAATTTACCCCTTATTGAAGAAATACATGGGATTGATACACCACCACCACCTAAGGTGGTAGAGTTAAATTCTCTAATGAAATTCATTGGTAATGAAAATCCTCACAATATGGACCCTAGCCAATGTCTTTATGATTTTGAAAATTACATTAGAAAACAAGATCACTTCAATGCAAATGTTATGAAACAATGTAAATACAATTCTGATATGATTGCTCGCTTAAGTGACTTGTTATTTAGAATCTCAAATGTTGTTAGAGGTGTGGGAAAGCATGCTTCTATGGTTCAAACTCAATTAGAACAAGTTGCTAAATCTCAAAGAGAGTTGCTAGATGAAATGAATAATAATATCAATGACTTTGCTGCTAGAGTAGCAACTAGAGGAGGTAAAATGACTCAGGAACCACTTTATCCTAAGGGACACCCAAAAAGAATTGAACAAGACTCTCAAAGAGTTAACACTGATGCACATAGTCCTTCTAAAAATAAAAAGAAGAAGAAAAATGATAGGACTTTGCATGCCTCTAGTGAACCTGAGGTAGAAAAACATCCTGATAATGATAATGAAGTTCCTATCTCTGATGCTGAAACTCAACCTGGTAGTGAACACTCACTTTCTAATAATGAAAATTATAATGACGAGGTTCATGAAGACACTCAACCAAATTATAAAGAACCAGACAATGATGTTGAGATAGAACCAGTAGTTGATCTTGATAACCCACAACCTAAGAATAAAAGATATGATAAAAGAGACTTTGTTTCTAGAGAACACGATAAGGAAAGAGAACCATGGGTTCAAAAGCCTATGCCCTTTCCAGCCAAGTCAACTAAAAAGAAAGATGATGAAGAATTTGAACGCTTTGCTGAAATGCTTAAGCAAGTGTTTTTGCGTACTCGCTTGACTAATATCCTTAAAATGCCTCCTTATTCAAAATACATGAAAGACATCATCACCAATAAGAGAAAAATACTGGAAGCTGAAATCTCCACCATGCTTGCTAATTATACTTTGAAGGATGGAGTACCTAAAAAACTTGGAGATCCGGGAATACCAACTATACCTTGCTCCATCAAAAGAAATTATGTGAAAATTGCTTTATGTGATTTAGGAGCTGGTGTTAGTGTTATGCCTTTCTCTTTATATAAAAGACTTGATTTGAATAAACTCACACCTACTGAAATATCTTTACAAATGGCTGATAAATCAACTGCCATACCTATCGGTATTTGTGAGGATTTGCCCATTGTTGTTGCCAATGTTACTATTTTGAATGACTTTGTTATACTTGGGATGCCCGAGGATGACAACATGTCGATTATCCTTGGTAGACCCTTCTTGAATACTGCAGGGGCTGTTATTGATTGCAATAAAAGCAAGGACACTTTTCATATCAATGGTAATGAGCATACGGTGCACTTTCCGAAGAAACAATTCCAAGTGAATGGTATTAATGTTATTGAAAAATCTCAGACAATCACTACTGGAAGTTTTCAACTACCTCTACCTACTGTTAACAAGAAATATGAAGTGCTTATTGTTGGGGACATTCATATCCCCGTTGAGGTAACTTAGTGATTTATGAAAGTTCTTCGGTTTCATGCTAATCGAAAGTGGTTGTTAATACGAGTTGATCAACCTTATTAATGGTTCATTTTTGAGAGGTATGAAGATGATGAATTTAGTAAGCACTACCTTCTGTTTTCTGTTTTTAATAGTTAAATAAAATAACATGTCATGTTTTTTCTGTTTTCTGAATTTACTGTGGAATAAAAAATGACCCAAAAATAAAAGTTGTTAGAATGCCCTGAAAATTTAATACGATTTTTTTTCTGAATATTTAAGAATTTTTGGTGGAAATAACATCAGAGGGAGGTGCACCAGGTGGGCACAACCCACCCGGGCGCGCTAGGACCCCCAGGCGCGCCCTGGTGGGTTGTGATCCCCATGTTGGCCCTCTCACTTATCTCTTCATACTACTTCATCACCTACCTCCAGAAAAAAATCACCATTGCTCTCTCTCTCTCTCTCTCTCTCTCTCTCGTGTTCTTGCTCTCAAACCCGCGGGTTTTGATCTCTTTGCTCGAAGCTTCGTTTCCGAAATTGTTTCGGGGGATTGTTGCTTGGTATGTGACTTCTCCATTTGTCCAATTAGTTTTTGCTTTAGTGGTTTATATTTTAAATAATTAGCTGTTCTTGGTTCTGTTGTAGATGAGCTTGCATGTTGAATTCTTAGAGTTCTAAGTAGTTTGAATTCTTGCTATGGCCTCTATTTATCCCTATGAGTAGTTGCTACCAATCTTGTAAAGCTTTGTTGAGATAATTTTGTGGACTAAAAATTTTAGAATTTTGTTCATAGGAAAAAGATGAGTATTAGGAAGTTTGCTTCCAAGAAGAACTCCAAGGGAGTTATTGGAGAGTCGTCTGACAGTGATCTCCATACCCGGAGAATGGTGGAAGTATGCCCGTGCGAGTGGCCGCATACCCTATTCATGGAGGGGGCCGGAATCCTTCAAGAGTTTGCACAATATGCTGCTAATGCCGGCCTCACCGACTTCATCGTAGCTGAATGTGAACAGTATCATCTCCTCACAAATACCTTTTTGTGAAGTTTTCGTTTTCTTCCTAGGAATAATCCCCCTGCGGAGGAGTTTAATTTATATGTTGAAACCCGTCAGATACCACTTACCGAATTTTGTGACATATGCATGATCCCTTCTGACGGAAGTTTAGTTGAGCCTACACCTGCGGAGTTTGATGGCTTTTACCACACTCTGATAGTGCGGGATGAGAGAGGGGTCTCGGGTGTCACCGCCACTAGTATACACTTTCCTGCCTTGCATTATTTTGCTATATTTATTGCCAAGTGTTTCCTTACTAGAGAGAAAGTAGGTGCACTTAGTGCACCAGGCTTTGCTGTTTTGCGTTGCACACTTCATGGCGATGATAACCCACAAGTATAGGGGATCACAACAGTTTTCGAGGGTAGAGTATTCAACCCAAATTTATTGATTCGACACAAGGGGAGCCAAAGAATATTCTTGAGCATTAGCAGCTGAGTTGTCAATTCAACCACACCTGAAAGACTTAATATCTGCAGCAAAGTACTTTGTAGAAAAGTAGTACGGAAGTAATGGTAACAGTGGCAAAAGTAATAGTAGTAGTATTGTACCAATCAGAACTGTGGCAATGGAAAAGTAACTTAACAAAGATCAATATGAAACGAGCTCGTAGGCAATGGATCAATGATGGATAATTATTTCGAATGGCATTCATCATGCAACAGTTATAACATAGGGTGACACAGAACTAGCTCTAGTTCATCAATATAATGTAGACATATATTCCGAATATAGTCATACATGCTTATGGAAAAGAACTTGCATGGCATCTTTTGTCCTACCCTCCCGTGGCAGCGGGGCCCTATTGGAAACTAAGGGATATTAAGGCCTCCTTTTAATAGAGTACCAGACCAAAGCATTAGCACTTAGTGAATACATGAACTCCTCAAACTACAGTCATCACCGGGAGTGGTCCCGACTATTGTCACTCCGGGGTTGCTGGATCATAACACATAGTAGGTGACTATAACTTGCAATACCAGATCAAGAACACAAATATATTGATGAAAACATAATAGGATCAGATCTGAAATCATGGCACTCGGGCCCTAGTGACAAGCATTAGGCATAGCAAAGTCATAGCTACATCAGTCTTAGAACATAATGGATACTAGGGATCAAACCCTAACTAAACTAACTCGATTACATGTTAGATCTCATCCAACCCATCACGGTCCATCAAGCCTACAATGGAATTACTCACGCACGACAGTGAGCAGCATGAAATTGGTGATGGAGGATGGTTCATGATGGCGATGGCGACGGATTCCCCTCTCCGGAGCCCCGAACGGACTCCAGATCTGCCCTCCCGAGGAAGAAAAGGGCTTGGCGGTGGCTCCGTATCGTAAAACACGATGAATCTTATCTTTGACTTTTTCTCCTTGAAAGAGTATATATGGAGTTGGAGTTGAGGTCGGTGGAGGCCTAGGGGGTCCACAAGGTCGGAGGGCGCACCCCCACCCTTGTGGATAGGGGTGTGGGCCCCCTTCTGTTGATTATTTTGCCAATATTTTTTATTAATTCGAAAACTTATCTCCGTGAAGTTACAGGTCATTCCGAGAACTTTTTATTCTGCACAAAAATAACACCATAGCAATTCTGCTGAAAACAACGTTAATCTGGGTTAGTTCCATTCAAATCATGCAAGTTAGAGTCCAAAACAAGGGGAAAAGAGTTTGGAAAAGTAGATACGACGGAGACGTATCAACTCCCCCAAGCTTAACCCATTGCTCGTCATCAAGCAATTCAGTTGGCAAACTGAAAGTGATAAGAAAAACTTTTACAAACTCTGTTTGATCTTGTTGTTGCAAATATGCAAAGCCAACATTCAAGTTTTCAATATAGATTATGAACTAACCATATTCACAATAACATTTAGGTCCCACATTTATTCATATCAATGTCATAATCAACTAGCGAGCAATAATAATAAATCCTAGATGACAACACTTTTTCAAAAACAATCATGATATAATATAACAAGATGCTATCTCGCTAGCCCTTTCTGAGACCGCAAAACATAATTGCAAGCACCCCTAAAGATCAAGGACTGACTAGATGATGACCCACAAGTATAGGGATATATCGTAGTCCTTTCGATCAGTAAGAGTGTCGAACCCAACGAGGAGCAGAAGGAAATGGCAAGTGGTTTTCAGCAAGGTATTCTCTGCAAGCACTAAAATTATCGGTAACAGATAGTTTTGTGATAAGATAATTCGTAACTGGTAACAAGTAAATAAAGTAACTAAGGTGGAGCAAGGTGGCCCAATCCTTTTAGTAGCAAAGGACAAGCCTGGATGCACTCTTATATAAAGCAAAGCGCTCCCAAGGACACATGGGAAATTGTTGTCAAGTTATTTTTCATCATGCTCATATGATTCGCGTTCATTACTTTGATAATTTGATATGTGGGTGGACCGGTGCTTGGGTGCTGCCCTACCTTGGACAAGCCTCCCACTTATGATTAATCCCTCTCGCAAGCATCCGCAACTACGAAAGAAGAATTAAGGTAAACCTAACCATAGCATGAAACATATGGATCCAAATCAGCCCCTTACGAAGCAACGCATAAACTAGGGTTTAAGCTTCTGTCACTCTAGAAACCCATCATCTACTTATTACTTCCCAATGCCTTCCCCTGGGCCCAAACAATGGTGAAGTGTCATGTAGTCGATGTTCACATAACACCACTAGAGGAGAGACAACATACATCTCATCAAAATATCGAACAAATACCAAATTCACATGATTACTTATAACAAGACTTCTCCCATGTCCTCAGGAACAAACGTAACTACTCACTAAGCATATTCATATCAAGATCAGAGGAGTATTAATTATCTTTAAGGATCTGAAAAATATAATCTTCCACCGGATAAACCAACTAGCATCAACTACAAGGAGTAATCAACACTACTAGCAACCCACATGTACCAATCTGAGGTTTTGAGACAAAGATTGGATACAAGAGATGAACTAGCTTTTGAGAGGAGATGGTCCTGCTGAAGATGTTGGTGGAGACTGACCCCCTCTTGATGAGAGGATCGTTGGTGATGACGATGGCTTCGATTTCCCCTTCTCGGAGGGAAGTTTCCCCGGCAGAACAGCTCCGCCGGAGCCCTAGATTGGTTCTGCCCAGGTTCCGCCTCGAGACGGCGACACTTCGTCCCGAAAGTTTTCTTCTGGGTTTTTTTCCAGGTCAAAACACACCATATAGCCAAAGATGTGCACCGGAGGCCTGCCAGGGGGCCCACAAGGCCGGGGGGCGCACCCAGGGGGTAGGGCGCGCCCTCCACCCTTGTGGCTGGCTGGTGGCCCCCCTCCGGTAGTTTCTTCGCCCAATATTTTTTATATATTCCGAAAACATGCTCCGTGAAGTTTCAGGACTTTTGGAGTTGTGTAGAATAGGTCTCTAATATTTGCTCCCTTTCCAGTCCAGAAGTCCAGCTGCCGATATTCTCCCTCTTCATGTAAACCTTATAAAATAAGAGAGAATAGGCACAAATATTGTGGTATAATGTGTAATAACAACCCATAATGCAATAAATATCAATATAAAAGCATGATGCAAAATGGACGTATCAACTCCCCCAAGCTTAGACCTCGCTTGTCCTCAAGCGAAAGCCGACATCGATAAATATGTCCACATGTTTACAGATAGAGGTGTCGATAAAAATAAAATACTGACATGATGGCATCACGATTATCTTTAGAACAACAACATATATATTATCATATAATTTCTTATGCTAAAGTAACAATTCATTCACATGGTAAAGTATGAATCAGAAACTTCACTGAAAACTAACAAACTATGATCTCAGTCATTGAAGCAATTGCAATTTATCATAACATCGGAAAGAGTCAATATAAGAGTTTTTCAGCAAGTCCACATACTCAACTATCATTTAATCTTTTACAATTGCTAACACTCATGCGATACTTATGGGTTCAAAATTTCAATCGGACACAGAGAAAGATAGGGGCTTATAGTTTCGCCTCCCAACCTTTTACCTTAAGGGTAATGTCAACAATAATACTTTATGAAAACCTACATCCAAGTGGATATATATATATATATATATATATATATATATATCCGGATCTCTCAAACATATAGTACTTGCCAAAGGAAAAAGTGTAGAAAGAAGAGGTGATGATCACCATGACTCTTATATAAGCATAGGAGATAAAAGTAAAAGATAGGCCCTTTGTAGAGGGAAGCAGAGGTTGTCATGCTCTTTTATGGTTGGATGCACAAAATCTTAATGCAAAATAATGTCACTTTATATTGCCGCTTGTGATAGGGACTTTTATTATGTAGTCTATCGCTTTAATTTCTTCCATATCACAAGTTCGTATAAAGCTTATTTTCTTCACACTAATAGATCATACATATTTAGAGAGAAATTTTTTTATTGCTTGCACCGATGACAACTTACTTGAAGGATCTTACTCAATCCATAGGTGGTATGGTGGACTCTCATGGCAAAACTGAGTTTAGGGATGTTCGGAAGCACAGGTAGTATCTCTACTTGGTGCAAAGAATTTGGCTAGCATGAGAGGGAAAGACAAGCTCAACATATTGGATGATCCATGACAATATTACTTCTATTCGGATATAAGAAAACATAACCTTTTATGTTGTCTTCCTTGTCCAACATCAACTTTTTAGCATGTCATATTTTAATGAGTGCTCACAATTACAAAAGATGTCCAAGATAGTATATTTATATGTGAAACCTCTCTTTCTTTATTACTTCCTATTAATTGCAACAATGACCAAAACTATGTTTGTCAACTCGCAACAAAATTTATTCATCATACTCTTTATATGTGAAGTCATTACTCTCCATAAGATCAATATATGAACCTTTTTATTTCTTTTTATTCTGTCCTTAATATTATTCCCTCAAGATCATAGCAAGAAAGCAAAGCCCTTAACTCAAAACTACTCTTTATTATATATCTCACGGGCTCGATTACATAGATGGAACATAAAGCAAAACTCAAAGCTACATCATACTAAAACTTTATTCTAGATCAAGATGTAACCAAAAGGATCGAACTAAGAAAAACGATAAAGATAGATGTGTGATGGTGATACGATACCAGAGCACTCCCCCAAGCTTGGCAGTTGCCAAGGGGAGTGCGCATACCCATGTGTTTAGATTTCTTTCTTTGGAGGTGGTGATGATGGGGTTGTTGATGAAGTAGGCTTGTCATCCATCTTCCAAGGCATAGGCTCACCATCATAGAAGGATGAACGAGTCTACAGAATCCTCAAATCTGCAACCAAACTCATCCTCTTGAATCTATATTCATACTCACAGTTTTGGTTTTGCAGGTCATAGATTTGGGCTTGAAGATGCTCGATTTTCTCATGAAGCTTGAAGATGGCCTCCCCAATTTTCTTGGCGTCCAGCTTGCGATTGTTGGCAAACTCCGCGATCAACATGTGATTGGCGTTTAGTCCATGTTCCACCATCCCTTGGCACTTGAAAACTTGCTGCTCCCTTGGCAAGACATGATCACCTACATTAAACGCTTTTGTACCCTTTTATCAAGCCATCTTTTAACTTTTTTCTTTAAACAACTTGGCATTCTCATAGGCTTGGGTTCTCCATTCATCAAGTGAGCTAATGTTAAATAACCTCTTCTCACCGACAAGTTTGAAATCATAACGGAGCTCTTTAATAGCCCAATATGCCTTATGTTCTAGTTCAAGGGGTACGTGACATGTTTTTCCATAAACCATTTTATACGGAGACATACCCATAGGATTCTTATAAGAAGCTCTATAAGACCATAATGCATCATCAAGTTTCTTAGACCAATTCTTTCTAGATCTATTAACAGTCTTTTGCAAAATTAATTTAAGCTCTCTATTACTCAATTCTACTTGAGCACTAGACTAAGGATGATAAGGAGATTCAATTCTATGGTTAACATCATATTTAACAAGCATTTTACGAAAAGCACCATGAATAAAATGTGAACCACCATCAGTCATTAAATATCTAGGTACTCCAGACCTCGGAAAATAACTTCTTTAAGCATCTTGATAGAAGTGTTATGATCAACACTACTAGTTGGAATTGCTTCTACCCATTTAGTAATGTAATCAACAGCAACTAAAATATGTGTATACCCATTAGAGAAAGGAAAAGGTCCGATGTAATCAAAGCCCCAAACATCAAATGGTTCAATAACAAGTGAATAGTTCATAGGCATTTCCTAACGTCTACTAATATTACCAATTCTTTGACATTGATCACAAGATAAGACAAACTTATGTGCATCCTTGAAGAGAGTGGGCCAATAGAACCCAGATTACAATACCTTATGTGCAGTTCTATCCCCAGCATGGTGTCCTCCGTAAGAACCAGAGTGGCACTTGCGTAGGATCTGTTCCTGTTCATGCTCAGGTACACAACATCTAATAACACCATCTACTCCTTCTTTATAAAGGTGTGGGTCATCCCAAAAGTAATGTCTTAAATCATAGAAAAACTTTTTCGTTTGCTGGTATGTGAAACTAGGTGATATAAATTTAGCAACAATGTAATTAGCATAATCAGCATACCACGGGGTATTATGAGAAGCATTTATGACATTTAATTGTTCAATGAGGAAAGCTATCATCAATAGGCAGTGGGTCATCAAGAACATTTTCTAACCTAGACAAGTTGTCTGCAATGGGGTTCTCAGCTCCCTTTCTATCAATAATATGCAAATCAAATTCTTGTAGCAAGAGAACCCATCTAATAAGTCTAGGTTTAGCATCTTTATTTTCCATAAGGTATTTAATAGTAGCATGATCAGTGTGAACAGTTACTTTGGAATCAACAATATAAGGTCTGAACTTATCACATGCAAATACAATTGCTAAAAATTCTTTGTCAGTAGTAGCATAATTTCTCTGGGCACTGTCTGGAGTCTTACTAGCATACTGAATAACATTTAATTTCTTATCAACTCTTTGTCCTAGAACGACACCAATAGCATAATCACTAGCATCACACATAATTTCAAAGGGTAGATTCCAATCAGGTGGCTGAACAATAGGAGCAGAAACCAAGGCTTTCTTAAGTATTTCAAATGCTTCTACACAATCATCATCAAAAACAAAAGGAACAAATTTTTGCAAGAGATTAGTGAGAGGCCTAGATATTTTAGAGAAGTCTTTAATAAACCTCCTATAGAAACCAGCATGACCAAGGAAACTTCTTATTCCTTTGATATCTTTTGGACACGACATCTTTTCAATAGCATCAAATTTAGCTTTATCAACTTCAATACCTCTTTCAGAAATTTTATGCCCTAAGACAATACCTTCATTAATCATAAAGTGGCATTTCTCCCAGTTCAATACAAGATTAGTTTCTTCACATCTCTGCAAAACTCGATCAAGGTTGCTTAAGCAATCATCAAAAGAAGTTCCATAAATGGAGAAATCATCCATGAAAACCTCAACAATATTTTCACAAAAGTCAGAGAATATAGTAGCCATACATCTTTGAAAGGTAACAGGTGCATTGCATAAACCAAAAGGCATACATCTATAAGCAAAGGTATCAAAAGGGCAAGTAAAAGTTGTTTTTCTCTTGATCATCTTTTGACACAGGTATTTGAGAGAAACCAGAATAACCATCCAAAAAGCAAAAATGAGTATGTTTGGATAGTATTTCTAGCATTTGATCAATAAAAGGTAGAGGGTAATGATCTTTTCTAGTGGCTTTATTTAGTTTGCGAAAATCAATTACCATTCTATAACCTGTAACAATTCTTTGAGGAATCAATTCATTCTTATCATTAGGAACAACATTAATACCTCCTTTCTTAGGGATACAATGAACATGACTTACCCATTGACTATCAGCAATAGAATAAATTATACCTGCCTCCAGAAGCTTTAGTATTTCATTTCTTACCACTTCTTTCATCTTAAGATTTAACCGCCGTTGATGATCAATAACTGGTTTAGCATCTTTCTCCAATTTAATTTTGTGCCGACATAGAGTGGGACTAATGCCCTTAAGATCATCAAGAGTATATCCAATAGCGGCACAGTGCTTCTTCAGAGTTTTCAATAATTTCTTTCTTCATGCTCCGAAAGGTTAGCACTAATAATAACAGGATATATCTTCTTTTCATCAAGATAAGCATATGTCAGAGTATTAGGTAATTGTTTAAGCTCAAACACGGGATCTCCCTTAGGTGGAAGAGGATCCCCAAGGATTTCAACAGGCAAATTGTGTTTCAAAATAGGTCCTTAATTAAAGCATATCATTTTCATAAACATATCATTTTTATGATCTAACAAATATTGTTCTAAAAGACCAGCAGGAGGCACGACAATAGAAGCAAGACCAATAATTTTATCCTTACTAGGCAATTCTTTATCATGGGGTGTCTACGAAATTTAGAGAAATTAAAAGCATGAGACATATCCCCTAAACCGACAGTAACAATATCCTTCTCGCAGTCTATCTTAGCATTAACAGTATCAAGAAAGGTCTACCAAATATAATAGGACAAAAGTTATCTTGTGGGGAACCAAGAACAAGAAAATCAGTAGGATATTTAATTTTCCCACACAAGACTTCAACATCTCTAACAATCCCAATTGGTGATATAATATCTCTACTAGCAAGCTTAATAGTAACATCAATATCTTCTATCTCAGCAGGTGCAATATCATTCATAATTTCTTTATATAAGGTATAAGGAATTGCACTCACACTAGCACCCACATCACATAAGCCATGATGACAATGATCTCCTATTTTAACAGAAACAACAGGCATGCCAACAATAGGTCTATGTTTATCGTTCATATCAGGTTTAGCAATTCTAGCAGCTTCATCACAGAAATAAATAACATGCCCATCAGTATTATCGACCAAGAGATCTTTAACCATAGCGACACTAGGTTCAACCTTAATTTTCTCAGAGGGTGTAGGTGCTTTAGTATAACTCTTACGAACCACAGTTGACGCTTTATCATGATACTTTATTCTAACAGGAAAAGGTGGTTTCTCAATATAAGCAGTAGGAACAATAGGATCAACATTGTAAGTAACATTTTCTTCTTCAACTTTAGTAGGTTCTACTACTTTAACTTCAATGGGAGGATGATATTTAAACCACTTCTCCTTAGGAAGATCAACATGGGTAGCAAAAGATTCACGAAAATAAGCTACTATCTCAGAGTCAAGTCCATATTTAGTGCTAAAATCATGAAAAGCATCGGTATCCATAAAAGATTTAACACGATCAAACTTAAGGTTTATACCTGACTCTTTACCTTCGTCGAGTTCCCAATCTTCAGAGTTGTGTTTAATTCTTTCCAATAAATCCCATTTTAATTCAATATCCTTCTTCATATAGGAACCATTACAAGAAGTATCGAGCATGGATCAGTAAGTATGAGAAAGCCGAGCATAAATTTTTTGAATAATAATTTCTCTCGAGAGCTCATGATTGGGGCATGAATATAACATTGACTTAAGCCTCCCCCAAGATTGAGCAATACTTTCTCCTTCACGAGGCCAAAAATTATATATATAATTCCGATCACGATGAACCAGATGCATAGGATACAACTTCTGAATTCCAATTTCAATGGGTTGTAGTTCCATGATCCAATATCATCCAATAGCCTATACCATGTCAATGCCTTTCCCTTCAAAGATAAAGTGAAGACCTTCTTCTTGACATCATCCTCGGGCATACCTGCAAGCTTAAATAATCCACAAACTTCATCAACATAGATTAGGTGCATATCGGGATGTAATGTTCCATCTCCTGCATAAGGATTAGCTAGCAGTTTCTCTATCATACCCGAAGGAATTTCATAATAAATATTTTCAGTAGGTGTAGAGGTTGAGGGGCAACTCTTTGTTCTTCCAAATGAGGTGAAGATACCCCGAACAAGCCCCTCAAAGGATTATTTTCCATAGTAACGAGTGCCAGTAAATTTCAGCACATTATATAAATGTTTCCTTACCCAAATTCCACTTACCAAATGCGCTTCACTCCCTGGCAATGGTGCCAGAAAAGAGTCTTGATGACCCACAAGTATAGGGGATCTATCGTAGTCCTTTCGATAAGTAAGAGTGTCAAACCCAACGAGGAGCAGAAGGAAATGACTAGTTGTTTTCAGCAAGGTATTCTCTGCAAGCACTGAAATTATCGGTAATAGATAGTTTTGTGATAAGATAATTCGTAACGGGTAACAAGTAAATAAAGTAATTAAGGTGCAGCAAGGTGGACCAATCCTTTTTGTAGGAAAGGACAAGCCTGGACGAACTCTTATATAAAGCAAAGCGGTCTCGAGAACACATGGGAATTGTTGTCAAGTTAGTTTTCATCATGCTCATATGATTCACGTTCGTTACTTTGATAATTTGATATGTGGGTGGACCAGTGCTTGGGTGCTGCCCTTCCTTGGACAAGCCTCCCACTTATGATTAACCCCTCTCGCAAGTATCCGCAACTATGAAAGAAGAATTAAGTTAAACCTAACCATAGCATGGAACATATGGATCCAAATCGGCCCCTTATGAAGCAATGCATAAACTAGGGTTTAAGATTCTGTCACAATAGCAACCTATCATCTACTTATTACTTCCCAATGCCTTCCCCTAGGCCCAAACAATGGTGAAGTGTCAAGTAGTCGATGTTCACATAACACCACTAGAGGAGAGACAACATACATCTCATCAAAATATCGAACAAATACCAAATTCACATGATTACTTATAACAGGACTTCTCCCATGTCCTCAGGAACAAATGTAACTACTCACAAAACATATTCATAATCAAGATCAGAGGAGTATTAATTATCATTAAGGATCTGAAAACATAATCTTCCACCGGATAAACCAACTAGCATCAACTACAAGGAGTAATCAACACTACTAGCAACCCACAGGTACCAATCTGAGGTTTTGAGAAAAAGATCGGATACAAGAGATGAACTAGGGTTTGAGAGGAGATGGTGCTGGTGAAGATGTTGGTGGAGACTGACCCCCTCTTGATGAGAGGATCGTTGGTGATGACGATGGCTTTGATTTCCCCCTCCCGAAGGGAAGTTTCCCTGGCAGAACAGCTCCGCCGGAGCCCTAGATTGGTTCTGCCCAGGTTCCGCCTCGAGATGGCGTCGCTTCGTCCCAAAAGTTTGCTTCTAATTTTCCGAGGTCAAAACACACCACATAGCCAAAGATGGGCACCAGAGGCCTGCCAGGGGGCCCACAAGGTCGGGGGCGCGCCCTCCACCCTTGTGGCTGGCTGGTGGCCCCCCTCTGGTACTTTCTTTGCCCAATATTTTTATATATTCCACAAACATGCTCCATGAAGTTTCAGGACTTTTGGAGTTGTGTAGAATAGGTCTCTAAGATTTGCTCCATTTCCAGTCCAAAATTCCAGCTGCCGACATTCTCCCTCTTCATGTAAACCTTATAAAATAAGAGAGAATAGGCATAAGTATTGTGATATAATGTGTAATAACAACCCATAATGCAATACATATCAATATAAAAGCATGATGCCAAATGGACGTATCACTAGACATTGTAATTCATGATAAAAGTGATCCAGTCACAGTCATACTCAATATAAATTATTAACAATGCATACAAATGATAGTGGTGCTCTCTAACTGGTGCTTTTTATAAGAGGAGGATGACTCAGCAATAGAAGTAAATAGATAGGCCCTTTGCAGAGGGAAGCATGTATTTGCAGAGGTGCCAGAGCTTGAGTTTTAAAATAGAGATTGAATAATATTTTGAGCGGTATGCTTTCATTGTGAACGTAACAACTAAGAGATCTCGGTATCTTCCATGCTACATACATTATAGGCAGTTCCCAAACAGAATGGTAAAGTTTACACTCCCCCACCACAAATAAGCACACTCCATGGCTAGTCCGAAACAACGGGTACCGTGCAACTATCAACAATCCTGGGGGAGCTTTGTTTGCAATTATTTTGATTTGATTTGCTTTGAGCAAGGGACTGGGCATCCCGGTTACCGGCCATTTTCTCGTGAATGATGATTTTGACAGCCCTAGTTGACACATGAGATATTCGAGCATACAAAACCGATTATTATTTGAAGGTTTGGAGTTTGGCACATGCAAATTTACTTGGAACGGCAGGTAAATACAGCATATAGGAAGGTATGGTGGACTCATATGGAACAACTTCGGGGTTTATGGAAGTGGATGCGCAGGCAGTATTCCCACTTAGTACAAGCGAAGGCTAGAAAAAGACTGGGAAGAGACCAACTAGAGAGCGACAAAAGTCATAAACATGCATTGAGATTAACTAACATTGAGTGCAAGCATGAGTAGGATATAAATCACCATGAACATAAATATCGTGGACGCTATGTTGATTTTGTTTCAACTACATGCGTGAACATGTGCCAAGTCAAGCCACTCGAATCATTCAAAGGAGGATACCCTCCTATCATACTACATCACAACCATTTTAATTTCCATGTTGGCACACAAGGTAAACCATTATAAAATCCTAGCTAATTAAGCATGGCATGAGTGACTATAATCTCTAATTGTCATTGCAAACATGTTTCATTCATAATAGGCTGAGTCAGGAACGATGAACTAATCATATTTACAAAAACAAGATAGTCAAGTTCATACCAACTTTTCCTCATCTCAATCATTTCATCATATATCGTCATTATTGCCTTTCACTTGCATGATCGAACGGTGTGGATAATAATAATAGTGCACATGCGTTGAACTAATCTGGAATCTACAAACATTTATACAAAGGAGAAGACGAGGTAATATGGGATCTCTGTTAGATCTACAATAATGCATATGAGAGCCACTCAACATTTTCTTCGTGGTCTTCTCCTCTTGACCCCCACAGAAAAGAAAAGAATTTCAAAGAAGCACACTAGAATATTTTTGGAGTTTTTGTTTTTATGAAGAAAGGTAAAACAAGAACGAGAAAAACTATTTACACGGGAAAGCTCCCAACAAGCAAAAGAAGAACGAGAAATCTTTTTGGGTTTTCTTTTAATACTACTACTAAGCATGTATAGAAAGTAAACTAACTGCAACTATTTTTTTGGTTTTTCTTAAGGTTTAACAAACACACAAGAAGAAAGCAGGAAAAATAAATAAACTAGCATGGATAATACAATGAAAAAGTATGAATACTGACAACTAGAATGAGTGTGTGAACATGAATGTAATGTCGGTGAGAAACACATACTCCCCCAAGCTTAGGCTTTTGGCCTAAGTTGGTCTACGACCACTGGCCTGGTGGATATCCAAAGTTGTAATTGGGGTTGTACTGAGGTGCATCAGCTACTGCCTGAAGGGCTGCAACATGGAGACGAGCAACCTCCGCTGTTCTCTCATACTCGTTTGCCTCCTCTCTAGTTATAAAATATCGCCCATTTGCCAGAAAGTTAAAGAAAGCAGGGGCAGGAAGAGTAACAAGGATGGCATGCCGTCTGTAAAAGATTAGTCAGTACTGGAGGATCTTCTCGTTCCCCTTGAGAAACTGATATCATACCATAGCCTCATAATCTAGAAAAGCAGGTGGCAACTCAATATCGTACCCTCTAATAGGTACGCCCAAATATTTATCTAAACATGTTGCATAAATCCCACCAAATAAATCTCCATCTTTAGAATTAAGGTGTAACCTCCTAGCAATAATGGCCCCCAGATTATATCGTTTATCACCTAACACTGCACACATGAGGACACTAAGATCCGGAACACAAATGTGGCAATGCTCATGTTTACCATTAATACATCCACCGATAAAGAGAGCAAAATAATGTATGCCAGGAAAGTGAATGCTCCCTATGGTTGCTTGTGTGATATTTCTAGTTTCTCCAACGGTGATGCTAGCAAGGAAATCATTATATTAAGATTTGTGAGGTTCACTAAGAAGGCCCCATTGTGGAATTTTGCATGCATCACAAAAGTCTTCTAGGTCTATGGTATAAGATTCATCATAAAGATCAAACATGACATTATGAGTATTACGCTTGGATGAAAACTCAAACCTCCGCACGAAGGAATCAGTGAGATAATAATATTGTAAGCACTTGTCCGATACGAAGTCCTCAAGGCCGGCATTTTGTATGTATGCATAGAATTCATCCTTGAACCCTGCATGATCCATAAATTCATCCGACGACCATTCGCAAGGCTTCACTTGAGCTTCCCTTGGTGGTTCAAGGGCCTGCTCATGAATTGTAGGCCTTGGTCCTTGCTTCCTTGAAGAACCACCTTGATTCATTTTCCTGGACATTTTTCTTCTTCTCAAAAATTCTAAATTTTTTAGTGACTAAAAATAAAAGTGAACCAAACTCAACAATATTGATAGCAACTACTCCTACAAGTGCCTAGAGGCTATATCATGCAAGAAAACTACTTTAGACCATATAAATTTTACATGCAAGCTCAAGAACAGGGTCACCAAAGCAGCAAAAATTTGCAATAAATAAAGCACTAGAACAAAAACTAATTGGACCATTGGAGGAGTCACATACCGAAGAACAATCCCCCAAAGCAGTTTTGTGAATGGAGCTTTGAGGAAGGAGATCGAAAATGGTAGCAAGATGAGAAAGAACACGAGTTTGAGCTATGGTGTGATTTTTTCTAGAGGAAGAAGGAGTGGATGGGTGCTGGAATAAGTGGAGGGGGGCCACGTGGGGCCAACAAGGATAGGGGCGCCCTCGGGGGGTGGGCACGCCCTCCACCCTTGTGGCCAGCTGGTGAGGCCCCGTGGCGTGTTCTTAGCACTGGAGATTCTAAAATAATATATAAAAGATCATACTGAATTTTCAGGGCGTTTGGAGAACTTTTATTTTCGGGACATTTTTTATTACACGGATAATTCAGAAAATAGACAGAAAATACTATTTTTGCTTTATTTAATTTAAATAACAGAAAGTAAAAGATGGGTACAGAGAGTTGTGCCTTCTAAATTCATCCATCTCATGCTCATCAAAAGGAATCCATTAACAAGGTTGATCAAGTCTTATTAATAAACTTCTTCCGAGTGACATGAAATCGGAGAACTTTCGAATAACACTAGATTACCTCAACGGGGATATACATTTTCCCAACAATAAGAATATCATATTTCTTTTTGACAGTAGGAAGAGGGAATTCAAAACCTCCAACAGTAATAGTTGATTTTTTTCAGATAGAGTTAATACTATGAACTTGAGGTTGTTTCTTCGGAAAGTGTACCGTATGCTCATTACCATTAACATGAAAAGTGACATTGCCTTTGTTGCAATCAATAACATCCCCTGCAGTATTCAAAAAGTGTCTACCAAGGATGATTGACATATTGTCGTCCTCGGGAATATCGAGAATAACAGAGTCCGTTAAGATAGTAACATTTGCAACCACAACAGGCACATCCTCACAAATACGATGGGTATAGCAGTTGATTTATCAGCCATTTGCAAAGAGATTTCAGTAGGTGTCAACTTATTCAATTCGAGTCTACAATACAAAGAGAAAGGCATAACACTAACACCGTGTCGGTGTACTAGAATAGGGGTACCCTAGTACCCCGAACTTGTGCACGGGCAGTTGCAGCACCCCGCGGCAAGGCTTGCCGGGCTAACACCAAGATCCTCTGTGGTTCCCTTGGAGCCATTCAAGAACAAAGTATCTAAGCTCAGGAGACAAGGCCCCGGCAAGAGGAGCTTGCCGGGAAGGCCAACCAAGGCACTCCAAGGAACTTGCCGCGACGCGCCACGCGCTCCGGCAAGGCAACAAGGCCCCGGCAAGAGGAGCTTGCCGGGAAGACCAACCAAGGTACCTCGAGGCCCGGTGAGCGACAAGCTTCCGGACCCGACAAGATAACAGCAGCGGCAAGGCGCTTGCCGTGGCAGGCGGCCACTCTGTGCCCACGCTCCAGCGCATCCACCAACATGTCGCTCTGGGGGCCTCTCCAGGCGCACGTGGCGGGAGGCTGTGCAGCCAGCGGTGCGCAGTGGCATGCGATGCTGACAAGATCGCCATCGTGGCGAACGGTGGCGCCCCTAACGGTCCTTTTCTGCATTGTTTGGGCGACTCAGACGGGCATTTAATGCCCTTGTCCCCTGCCGTCAGAGTTAGGTAGGGTGCACTGTACAAGTAACTGTACCAACCACCTCACTTTTTACATTTGTACCCTTCTCTGCGTTGCCACCTGTCGGTGACCCCTTTAGCGTATAAAAGGAGGCCCATGCGCAACGTAGAGGGGGTTCGACTCATTCGTAAGCCAGAAAACACTTAGCTCTCGCGAGCAAGAACAGAATACAACCAGACAAGCAGCAGTAGGAGTGTTATCTCTCCGGAGAGCTCCGAAGCTGGGTAAACTGCTCGTGTGCTTCGCCTCGATCTTCTCTTCGTGTGATCTCCGCCCCCCGCCGAACCGAAAGGGGCCCGGTCCGCCGGCCCCATAGGTGTTCGTGGATCAGTTTCCCCGACATCTTTGGCGCGCCAGGTAGGGGGTGTCGAGATTGTGTGAACCTGATCCGGCATTCACACGAGCTAGATCTTCATTCCCTTCATCAACATGCCACCGAAGAAGAAGACTTCGGCGGCAGCCGTTCCGTCCACGTCACTTCCGCCACTGTTGGAGCAAACGGGTGGTGGAATGGACGCCGGCGGAAGAATGGACGTCGACGAGGAAGCTTATGATGCTGCCAGGTCCAAGGACAAGGCTGCACAAACCTCGGCGACTGTACATGTTCCGTGCCACTCTCAGGAGGCGCAAGACCAACAGCGTCATGGCACTTGCAGTGCCATACGCATGATAGGCCAAGACCAAGCTGGCGGATCTCGGGGCGCTCAAGACCAGCATGCACGCCAGCGTGCTGGCACGAGCGGGGCACGGTCGCCTGGACGGGATACTGCTCCTTCTAACATAGTTAGAAGTCCGAGCACGTCCCGCTCCTCGCGCCATCCGCCACTGCCACCCACCACTCCAGCAGAAGCTTTGGCGCGAGCTCAACTGCTCCTAGATTACCCTCCAACATCGGACAAGATCGACGAATGGAGGGCCACCATTCAGAGTCTCATCGTCTACGCCAACGGCGACACTCCACGGCGGCCGAGCGCGTCGCCGCCGCGGCAGGGTTGCCGGGCACGAGCCGGTGGCGACGAAACGGGTGGAGGTGCAACTACCATGCAATCACCGCCCCGAAGGCCAAGATCGCCGACTCGCCGGATCCACCTCGACAGTGACTCCATCGCATCGTCGGATCCACGAGCTCGTCGTGATCAGCGCCAAGTTCTTCATGATCGACAACAAGAAGACGCTCGAACTCGCATCGAGCGCTGAAGAGAAGCGCGACGTCAATCCGACAAGCGCGCTGGGCCCTCTGTTGACATGCATGCGCCAGGGGAACCAGGCGATCTGCCGTACGCGGTAGGTTGCCCTGCGTTCACTCGTGAGCTGCGGCAAGTCCAGTGGCCCAGCACGAAGAACTTCAAGCCAGACGTACCGGAGAAGTACGACAGCAAGACGCATCCGTCGGAGTTCCTCAGCATCTACACCATTGCGGTGCAGGCTGCCGGGGGACGGGATGACAAGATCCTTGCCAACTACTTCTCGCTGGTGCTCAAGCCCAACGTCAGATCCTGGCTCATGCACTTGCCGGACAACTCCATATCCTCTTGGGCTGATCTGTGCCATCAGTTTGTCGGCGCCTTCACAGGCGGACACAAGCCTCATGGCCAGGAGAGTGATCTTCATCTGCTCGCCCAGAAGGAAGGAGAGCCCCTGCGCAAGTACATTCAGAGATTCAGCAGTGTGCAGCATAACATCCCAGACGTCCACCCTGCCGCGGTGATCAGCGCATTCCATCAGAACGTGCAAAACCGCAGGATGCGGGAGGAAATGGCGATGTGCAAGATCAGGGACGTCAGTGAGTTATATGCACTGGCCGACAAGTGTGCACGTGCTGAGGAAGGGAGGAGACTCCCCGGAGAGAATGTAGGAGCGGGAGGATCTGATAGTGAAGATGCTGCCCTGGCAAGGAAAAACCGGCGGCGGAACAACAGGAGGAGGAAAGGCAAAGAGGTGCTAGTTGTTGAGCAGTCCCGCAACGGTGGTGGCGCCAAGGAAGCCAAAGCTGGTGACTCCGGCAAGGAGGTTGCCGCGGAGGTGGCGGTCGCCGACAAGCAGGACGGCACCAACAAGCAGTATTGCAAGATCCACCGCACCAAGGGCCATGATCTCCAGAACTATAAGAAAGTCGAGCAGCTTGTTGAGCAACAGAAAGCTGAATACGAGCCGCGCGACAAGGAGAAGGCCCAGGAAGGTGCTGGGGGATCTGGCAAGAAATGTCCCGGCCGAGGAGGACGCCGCGGCAAGGCCAAGCAGCAGCAAGGAGACAGACCTCCTCGCGGCCACGACAAGGATGAAGATGACGACAACGATGAAGACATGGATGATAAGGAGACTGATGAGCAGGAGTTCCAGAAAGCCACAGAGGTCCTGTGCATTGACGGTGGTGCTTCTCTGCATACCTCGCACCGTCAGCTCAAGCAGTGGGTGCGGGAAGTTAATGCAGCAGAACCACCCGTCGAGTCACGCAAGCCTCTGAAATGGTCCAACACGCCTATCATCTTTGATATTGAGGATCACCCTGATCGCATAACTGCGGTCGGGTGCTTGCCGATGTTGGTTTCACCAACAATCCGCAACCTCAAGGTCACTAAGATGCTAGTTGACGGCGGGGCCGGCTTGAACCTGATCTCCTCCATGGTGCTCCAGAAACTCCAGATCCCAGACAGCGAGCTCGAAGAGACCGGTACATTTCAAGGAATCAACCCGGGAAGAAGCAAGCCGAAGGAAAAGATCATGTTGCCGGTAACATTTGGCAGCGAGCTGAACTTCAGGACTGAGAGGGTCACATTTGATGTTGCTGACTTTCCATTACCTTACAATGGAATCCTTGGCCGTCCGGCACTCGCCAAGTTCATGGCAGCCTCTCACTATGCGTACAACATACTGAAAATGCCAGGCCCGATAAGTGTCATCTCTGTCCCTGGCGACAAGAAGGATGCTCTTATCTATGCCGACAAGATCTACCGGGAAGCAGCAGCCGCAGCAGAACGCAAGACACTTGCCGCTGAAGCTCCCGGGGGGAAGAAGAAGACCAAGTCCGGCAAGAGCTCTGATGCCCACTTCGGCAAGCGCACCTCTTCGGAGTGTTGCGCTACCGTCGAGGACGCACCATCGAGCTCCACCGGCAAGTGTAAGAAGGCAATGACAGCTCCACCTAAGACCAAGAAGGTGTCCACCAAGGAGGACGGCACTGGTGGTACCTTCACCATCAGCGCCACCCTTGACCCCAAATAGGAAAGCGCGCTTGTTGCTTTCCTGCGGGCGAATGTCGACGTGTTTGTGTGGCAACCGTCTGATATCCCCGATGTTCCCAGGAAAGTAATTGAGCACCACCTTGCCGTCTGTCCTCATGCGTGGCCCGTCAAGCAGAAAGTCTGGAAGCAGGCAGTGGAGTGCCAAGAATTCATCGCAGAAGAAATCAAGAAGTTGGAAGCAGCAGGCCTTGTCAGAGGAGTGCTCCATCCCACGTGGTTGGCCAATCCTGTTGTCGTGCGCAAGGCTAACGGGAAATGGAGGCTTTGTAGTGACTTCACTGATGCTAATAAATCTTGTCCCAAAGACCCTTTTCCCTTGCCACGCATTGACCAGATTGTTGACTCCACAGCCGGATGTGATTTGCTTTCATTTCTTGATGCATACTCAGGATACCATCAGATCTTCATGGCAGAAGAGGATGAAGAGAAAACTGCATTTATCACCCCGTGTGGCACGTACTGCTTCGTACGGATGCCTTTCGGTTTGACGAATGCTGGTTCAACATTCGCAAAGGTAGTCCACCACGCTTTTGAGCCGCAGATGCACAGAAATGTGGAAGCCTACATGGATGACATAGTGGTCAAAAGCAAGAACAGGGCGACCCTGATTCAAGATTTAGACGAGACATTTGCAAATCTGCACAAGATCAACCTCAAGCTTAACCCCGAGAAGTGCGTGTTTGGAGTCCCTTCCGGCAAGCTTCTCGGGTTCTTCGTGTCTCAGTGGGGAATTGAAGCCAATCCCGACAAGATCAAGGCCATTGAGCAGATCGAAGCACCAAAGCGCGTCAAGGATGTACGAAGGCTTGCCGGTTGCGTGGCTGCTCTCAGCAGGTTTATCTCTAGATCTGCTGAGCGCGCCCTGCCATTTTTCAAAATTTTGAAAAAGGCAGGTCCAATAAAATGGACTCCGGAGGTGGAGGCTGCGCTGCAGGACTTGAAGAGATACCTGTCCTCCACTCCAACACTTGTCGCACCTAAGCCGCAAGAGAAGTTGCTGCTGTATATAGCGGCAACCAATCAAGTGGTTAGTGCTGCGTTAGTGGCGGAGAGGGAGGAAAATGATGAGCCAGCAACCACAGCAGATGCATCCAGCGACAAGCAGGGAGCTTCGCCGACAAGCTCTGGTCCCGACAGAGATGGATCTGCACAGGAGCATGATAAGATGCAGAAGAGAATGGTGCAGCATCCAGTTTACTTTGTCAGTTCCCTTCTACATGGGGCTAGATCAAGGTACTCTGGTGTGCAGAAGTTGCTTTTCGGCCTCCTCATGGCCTCGAGAAAGGTGCACCATTATTTCCAAGCACATGAGATCACAATCGTCACTCGCTTTCCGCTGAAGAGGATACTGCAAAATCCAGAAGCGACAGGCAGGATTGTCGAGTGGGCGCTGGAACTGTCAAGCTTTAGCCTCAAGTTTGAGAGCACTTCAACTATCCAAAGCAGAGCATTGGCAGAGTTCATAGCAGAATGGACGCCAACACCGGATGAAGAAATTCCAGAGACGAGCATCCCCGTCAAAGAGGCAAGCAAAGAGTGGCTGATGTACTTTGATGGTGCCTTCTCGCTGCAAGGCGCCGGTGCGGGCGTGCTGCTTGTCGCGCCCACCGGAGAGCACCTCAAGTACGTAGTCCAGATGCACTTTCCCAAGGAGCAAGCAACCAACAATACTGCAGAGTACGAAGGATTGCTTGTCGGTCTTAGAATCGCAGCAGACCTTGGGATCAAGAAGCTCATTGTCAGGGGTGACTCACAGCTTGTCGTCCGCCAAGTGAACAAGAACTACCAGAGTCCATTGATGGAAGCATATGTTGATGAAGTGAGGAAGCTAGAAGAGCACTTTGACGGCCTACAGATGGAGCATATCCCAAGAGCTCAGAATGACATTGCTGATGGCCTGTCAAAGTGCGCCGCACTAAAGTTACCTGTGGAACCAGGAATCTTTGTGCTCAAGTTGACTCAACCATCCGTAACACCATCAACTGGACAAAGCAAGAAGAGGAAGTTGGTTTCTGGTGACTACTTTCCGGCAGAGCTCCCCGAAGCCGCCGCCAAGAAAGTCCCCAAGATCAACACCAAGGATGCTGAGGGGCAGTCTGCTCCGGCAAGCCTTATGGTTTGTTCCGTTGAAGCAGACGCTCCCGACAAGTTTTGCTCCGGCAAGCTTGCCGGGGAACGTCAAGCTCCGGCAGGGCCACAAGTCCTTGCCGTAGAAGCGGATGTTCCCGCAGCAGCAGATGTGCCTTTAGTCCTTGTTGTCGAGCCACAAGCTCCAGCATGGGCACATCAGATTGTCCATTTCCTTCAGACAGGAGAACTTCCCGAAGAGCAAGAAGAAGCGGAAAAAGTAGCCCGGCAGTCAAGTATGTACCAGTTTGTCGATAGCATACTGTACAGAAGAAGACTCAACAGTGTGAAATTGAAGTGTATTTGCCGGGAAGATGGACAAAAGCTGTTGGCAGAGATACATGGAGGCATATGTAGCCACCACATTGGCGCAAGAGCACTTGCCGGCAAAGCTTTCCGGCAAGGTTTCTTTTGGCCGACAGCCCTCCAGGATGCAACTGCACAAGTAACCAAGTGTGAAGCGTGCCAGTTCCACTCCAAACAGATACACCAGCCAGCTCAAGCTCTCCAGACGATCCCTTTATCCTGGCCATTTTCGGTCTGGGGGCTCGATATCCTCGGCCCTTTCCCCCGAGCTGTCGGGGGCTTTGAGTACTTGTACATCGCAATTGACAAGTTCACAAAGTGGCCGGAAGTGCAGCCAGTGAGGAAGGTTACAGCACAGTCAGCAGTCAAGTTCTTCAGGTCAATTGTTTGCCATTTCGGGATCCCTAACAGGATCATCACCGAGAACGGCACGCAATTCACGAGTCGCACCTTCATGCAGTATGTCCAAGACCTTGGCGCCAAGCTCTGCTTCGCTTCTGTTGCTCATCCGAGAAGCAACGGTCAAGCAGAGAGGGCAAACGCTAAAGTGCTGCGTGGACTCAAGACCAAAACTTTCGACAGGCTGCGCAAGTGCGGAAAAAACTAGATCGAGGAGCTGCCAGTGGTTCTTTGGTCGATCAGAACGACGCCAAATCGAGCCACTGGCCAGACGCCTTTCGCTCTAGTCTATGGGGCAGAGGCAGTTCTCCCCACGGAACTCGTATACGGATCGCCTCGAGTGCTCGCTTATGATGAGCTTGAGCAAGAACAGCTGTGACAAGACGACGCGCTGCTCCTTGAGGAAGATCGTCTTCAGGCTGCTGTACGAGCTACTCGATACCAGCAAGCTTTGCGCCGCCACCATAGCCGCAAAGTTAAGGCCAGAAGCTTCGAGGAAGGCGACCTTGTTCTTCGGCGCGTTCAGTCCGCCAAGAATTCCAACAAGTTGACGCCGAAGTGGGAAGGCCCTTATCGGGTGAAACGAGTCACAAGGCCCGGGGCTGTCCGCCTTGAGACCGAAGATGGCATTCCGGTGAGCAACTCCTGGAACATAGAACATCTTCGTAAGTTTTTCCTGTAGGGCGCGGTTGCCGGAACCCGTTCCGGCAACCACCTTTTGTACAAGTCTTGCCGCTGTTGCATGTAATCCTTTGTACAAAGCCGGGCGCAGATCCCGTGCATAAGTAAAACCCCATGTGCTCCGCACAACTTGTCCATTTCATGCATTAGTTTCTTTCTTGCATGCGATTATCTGACACTTTGTGCAGCACCTACATCCGGTAAGCAATAACGAGCCGAAGGGCTCCATATCATTATTTTCTCTTCTTTCTTCTTTTTCAACAAAGGAAAAGAAGGTTCCCTCGTACACAAGTTTGCCGGGGAGGAAGGAGAAGATTGTGGTATGGACCAGGCGTCGCTCAAGCAAAGTTTTTCCTTGCCGGGAAGCAAACGACAGAAAAGCTAAGTTGCCAAAGTTTGAGCAATCAGTTTTTAAATTTTTGAGTTATCTTCCTCGAACGACCCTGCTTTGTATGGAAAACCTGTGCGCGGAGGAACCAACTCATGGCTAGTTGCACCCTTACTTTGTTTCGAGTCCGCTCAACAACTTAAGTGTGCTGCATCTAGTCGCGACAAGGTTTCTTGTTGGAAGCAGCGCCGCCAGCAGGCTGCTGACGTTCCGCACTCAGCGCTCGCGGCTCGGGTGCATGCGCCGACAAGTTCCCTAGAAGCGTAGGGTAGAAACATACAAATGAAGGAATCTAGTAGAGGAAATAACATAGCAATTGATAATAGAAATAAAGTTATATTACAAGATAACTTGTCGCAGCTCTAACAGACTGTTTTCATAACGTGATTAGCAGCGACAAGGGAAAAGAAGAAATGAGCGGCCTAGTCTACGCGATCGCCCTCAACCCTCTTGATCTCGCTCACCTTGTCCACAATGGGTGTGACAAGGGCCTTGAGTGTGTCCCGATCGGCGTCTGGCAGCAAGGACTTGAGGACGTTGGTGAAGCTGAGGCCTGGGTTGCCGAAGGCCACCTTCATCAGCACCTTCTGGAGAACCCCGGCGCAGATTCTGCGCGACTCGTCGGCCAGCTGCTTTGGGATCCTCTCCCGGAGCCGCTGGAGTGCCGTCGCCACGCCCTTGAAGAACAGGCTGAGCTTGGCGCTGGGTTGGAGATTCTCGTCGGAGGGATACCCAAAGTCCTCCATCCCCAGCTGCGCCAGCTCCTCGTTGATGACTGCGGCAATATTCACCAGACCCTCGGTCCAGTGCTCCACAGTATCTCTGAATGAGTTCTGGGTGACTGCGATGCTCTCCAGCAGCGCCTTGTCAGCCTTGACCTTCTCCGACAAGGTCTTCTCCCGCTCCTTGGCGGCGTCCAGCGTCTGCGTCAACGTGGCCAGCTTCAACTCCAGGTCTGCATTGGAATCCTTGGCGGCGCTGAGCTCCTTGCCCCTCTCAGTGAGAAGACCTTGCAGCTCACCATGGGCGGCAGCATCCTTCTCACGCTCATGCTTGAGCGCGGCAAGCTCCTCGCCGCTCTTCCCGATATTGGCCTCCAGCTGCGCCACCTTCTCCTCCAGCTCTTTCTTGGCGGCCTCTGCGATCGCGGCAGTGTCCTTTGCTTCCTTGAGCGCCCCGCCAAGTGCTTGCTCGCGCTCGGCGAGCTCCTCCTCGTAGCTGTCGAGGTTGGCCTTCCGCTGCACCAATTCGCCTTCTCGCGCGGACTGCTTCTCGGCAGCCAGCCTTTGTTCCTCCTCAGCTTCGGCCTTCTTGAGAAGGAAGGCCGTGCGCTCCTCGTCGAGTCGCTCCCGCTCCTGTGCCAGGGACCGGAGAGCTTCTTGATTGTGGCCCCGGAGCTCCTCCGCGCGCTTCTCCATGTCAACTCCCGCCTTCGCGACAAGCGCTTCCCGGGAAGCCAGCTTGGCTTGCCGTGCGCGGTAGAGTGACAGCAGCTTCCGCAGCAGCTGCTCCTCCTCAGGCTCGCCACTGCTGCTGCTGGGCCCGTCGACCAACGACAGTCCAGCAGAGGCGAGCACCTCCTCATCGAAAGTTTCCCCCTCGACCGGCGCCCTGGAGCTTGACGCCCAGGGTAGCTTGATGAAGATATCGTCACCGGCCTTCAAGTAGGCGCCGGGCTGGGGCTCCTCGGAGCCCGGCTCCGCAGAAGCGGCAGAGGGATCGGCGGTCGGTGCAGCGCCTGGCGCTCCTGCGGCCTCAGGGTCGTCAGTGCGATCGCCCGACCCCTCGTCGGCTTCTGCGGCGGCAGCCTTGGCGGCCTCCTCGCCGGCGGTCTCATCAGCACCGGCCCCTTCCTCGCCGGCGCCCTCTGTCTCCATTGGCTCAGCAGCAGATGGGTCTGAAGAACGATGAAGGGAGAAAAATCAATCAAAAATCCAAGAGAAGAAAATCAGAAGAAGAAGAACCCAAGGGAAAGTTTTTGGACAAGTGAATTACCTGTGCCAAGATCTGCAGTTGCGGTCTCGGCCGCCGCAGGATCAACGGTGCTGCCCCTTGCCGGAGAGTTCTCCCTTGCCAGAGAGCGCTCCCTTACCGGGAATTCCTCCCTTAGCGGCGTAGTCGAAGCAGATGGCACTTCGGGACCAGCTTCCGGGCGCTCCTGATATGGCTGCTCTGCTCCTACACAAATCAACAAGCAAGATATCAACAAAGGAAAAAGCACTCATGCGGGCCTGACAGCAGAAAGCTAACTATGAACTTACGCTGGGGGCTGCGCTGGGGGCTGTTTTGAGGAGTGGTTGCCGGGTCCGTCAAGGTGGTCTCGGACCCACCCCCTGCTGACACGGTGGGGTCATCTTCGATGACAATCACCGCGGCCTTGGCCCTCTTCGCCGCTCTCTGGGCCAGCGTCCTGAAAAGAAAGGAGTCCAGATTGAAGCAAGTCAGATACAAGATAAAAAATAGCAAGATTGAAGAACTACAAGAGCACCAAAGAAACTTACTCTTCTTCCTCCTCATCGAAGCTGAGCGCGGAAAGATCAAAGTCCGGCTCCCTTCCGGTGCGGCGAGGCAGAGGAGTAGGATCCCTTGCCCGCTTGGCGGGGGCGGTGGCGGTGGCCCGGGAAGATCCCGCTCCAGTTGCCGCTGCTGTGTGGGGCGCTCCCGCGGCAACATTGCTTGCCGCGGTAGAGCGTGTCGCACGGCTCGGCGGCTGTTGACCCAGCTGCCGCCCTGCTACGTCCGCGGCCCTGCGAAGATGCCTTCTTGGCGGGGCCGGGGGCTCCGCCTGCGGCAAGCTTTCTGAAGGCTCGGGCTCTTCCTCGCCGGCCTCGCTCGGCTCAGCTTCAGAATCGGCAGGCTCTTCCTCGCCAATGAACTCCGCGCGCTCGGCGAGGTTTGCCTCCTCTGCCGCCTCCGCCTCCTCCACAGTGAACCCGAACGCGCCCGCGGCAGCTGCGGCCGCAACCTCTTCCGCCCTAGTGGCGATGCGCTGCAGCTCCTCGTCGGTGGTGTCATGGGTGAGGCTCTTCTGGTCGTCAGCGTGGACCGGCACTTCTTCCAAGTTGTCGAAGAATGATTGCACGACATCATCCGCAGGCTCTTGCCAAGTTGGAACGATTCCGTGTGAATCGCACAACGGCATCATGGCGCAGATCCGGTCAAGCGAAGAATTGTTGCACAATGGAACAGCACCCCTCGGCAGCGTGAATGGGTGCTGGGGGTCGCGTTTGAACAAATCCAGGAGCATTGCATCCAGCTCCAAGACGGTGAAGTTGTAGTTGAGGCCCGGCCGCAGCCTCATGATGTCCGCCGAGTTCTTGAATTCCCAGGCGGGCCTCCCCCTCTCCCGTAGGGGTCGATGCGGCGGCGGAGGAAATTTGCGCCTACAGCGCCTACAGTGAGCCCGGCAAGCCTGAGGCGAAGGATCCTAGTAATGGCGATCTTCAGCCTCTCGTCTTCCGGGGCCACGTTGCTCCAGTCATTGCCGCGCACTATTGGAGCTTGGCGCACGGCAGTGAAGGGCTGCGAATTCTCCTCGACGATCCAGCACCACTCCGCTCTCCACTCCTCCCACTTGCTGCGGAGCTCACCCTCCAAGTACGCCTCCTTCTTGCCGACTCTTGAGATCCAGGCGATCCCTCCGGCAAGCGGCTCTCCTCTCTCTACTCAAGGTATGAAGAAGTGGCGGAAAAGGGCAACATTGGGGTGGACTCCGACAAAGTTTTCGCACAAATGTGCGAAAACTGCCATGGTCAGAACGGCGTTGGGGGTGAAATCAAGGAGGCGGAAGCCGTAGGTGTTCATGATATCGCAGAAGAACTCCGAGAAGGGCGGGCAGAGCCCGCAATAGAAGAACAGCGCGAAGATTGGGTACCCGTTTGGAGCCAGTTCCGAAGCAGCGGCCGGGAGTACCCTCGTGCGCGGATGCGCCCGCGTCTCCGTCGCCTAAAAGAGGTAGAAGTACTCCCTCAGCTCCTTCACGCCGAGCTGGGGGGAGAAGATCGCCCGCTCCTTCCACAGCGCCGCGAGCCGCTGCACCTCGGCCGACTTCACACCCTTTCCCTTGTCGGCTTTAGGAGCCATGGCGGAGGTGGTGGGGGAGGTCGACGGCGTTGGTGATGCTGGTGGCAATAGGGAGCAATGGGGGGCAAAGAGGTAGAAGAAGGGGGGAGCGGTGGAGGTTCGTGAAGATGGAGTAGTAGCAACCAGTGAGGGGGAACAAACTGCCCCTGTTTCCTCTGCTTATAAAGAGGGACAGGGCGGACGTTTCGCCCTTCCGAATAAAGAACCACCCACGATCTCTCCCACGATGCCGCATTCAACGCGTGCCGTTAGGGGAGAGCGCGGTGGATACGGAACAAGATTCGGCGTGGCCCAGTCCACATGTGCCCGTGCCCTGTCTTGGGCCTGGCCCAACAGCGCTCGGCACCGTGTCTGGCCCAGGCCCGGGGGCTCCTGTCGGTGTACTAGAATAGGGGTACCCTAGTACCCCGAACTTGTGCACGGGCAGTTGCAGCACCCCGCGGCAAGGCTTGCCGGGCTAACACCAAGATCCTCCGTGGTTCCCTTGGAGCCATTCAAGAACAAAGTATCTAAGCTCAGGAGACAAGGCCCCGGCAAGAGGAGCTTGCCGGGAAGGCCAACCAAGGCACTCCAAAGCACTTGCCGCGACGCGCCACGCGCTCCGGCAAGGCAACAAGGCCCCGGCAAGAGGAGCTTGTCGGGAAGACCAACCAAGGTACCTCGAGGCCCGGTGAGCGACAAGCTTTCGGACCCGACAAGATAACAGCAGCGGCAAGGCGCTTGCCGCGGCAGGCGGCCACTCTGTGCCCACGCTCCAGCGCATCCACCAACATGTCACTCTGGGGGCCTCTCCAGGCGCGCGTGGCGGGAGGCTGTGCAGCCAGCGGTGCGCAGTGGCATGCGATGCTGACAAGATCGCCATCGTGGCGAACGGTGGCGCCCCTAATGGCCCTTTTCTGCACAATTTGGGCGACTCAGACGGGCATTTAATGCCCTTGTCCCCTGCCATCAGAGTTAGGTAGGGTGCACTGTACAAGTAACTATACCAACCACCTCACTTTTTACATTTGTACCCTTCTCTGCGTTGCCACCTGTCGGTGACCCCTTTAGCGTATAAAAGGAGGCCCATGCGCAACGTAGAGGGGGTTCGACTCATTCGTAAGCCAGAAAACACTTAGCTCTCGCGAGCAAGAAAAGAATACAACCAGACAAGCAGCAGTAGGAGTGTTATCTCTCCGGAGAGCTCCGAAGCTGGGTAAACTGCTCGTGTGCTTCGCCTCGATCTGCTCTTCGTGTGATCTCCGCCCCCCACCGAACCAAAAGGGGCCCGGTCCACCGGCCCCATAGGTGTTCGTGGATCAGTTTCCCCGACACACCGGCTCCAATATCACATAAAGTGGTTTTTAACATAGTTTCTTTTAATGGAGCATGTTATAGCTGGTACCCCTGGATCTCCAAGTTTCTTTGGTATTCCACCCTTAAAAGTATAATTAGCAAGCATAGTGGAAATCTTAGCTTCCATTATCTTTCTTTTATTAGTAATAATTTCTTTCATATACTTAGCATAAGGAGGCATTTTAAGCATATTAGTCAAACACATACGCAAAAAGATAGGTCTAATCATTTCAGCAAAGCACTCATCATCCTTTTTCTTGGATGGCTTAGGAGGAAAGGGCATGGGTTTCTGAACCCATGGTTCTCTTTCATTACCATGTTTCCTAGCAACAAAATCTCTCTTGTCATAACGTTGATTCTTTGATTGTGGGTTATCAAGATCAACATCAGGTTTAGTCTCTACATTATTATCATTACTAGGTTGAGCATCAACATGAACATCATCATTAACATTAGCACTAGGTTCATGTTCATTACCAGATTGTGTCTTAGCATCAGAAATAGAAATATCATTGGGATTCTCAAGAGTGTCTACAGCAGGTTCGCTAGCATGCAAAGTCCTATCAGTTTTATTTTTCTTTTTAGTACGAGGACTAGGTGCATCAGTATTAATTCTCTGAGAGTCTAGCTCAATTCTCTTAGGATGGCCCTCGGGATATAAAGGTTCCTGGGTCATCCTACCACCTCTAGTCATAACCCTAACATCATTATCATTGTTCTTACTATTTAACTCATTAAGTAAATCATCCCGAGCTTTAAGTATACTTGTTCTACTTGAGTTGTGACCATGGAAGCATGTTTACTAATAAGCTTAAGATCATTAACATTTCTACTCATATAATCACCCAAGTGGTCAAGCATGTGAGCATTACGTTTCAATTCTCTACTAACATAAGCATTGAAGTTTTCTTGTTTAACAATAAAATTATCAAACTCATCACATCATTGACTAGCAGACTTATTATGAGGAATACCACCTTCATCAAATCTACGGAGAGAGTTTACCTCTATTACCTGTGTCGGGTTATCAAGACCATGTATTCCTTCAATAGGAAGTAAATTTTTAACATCTTCAGCTTTAATACCTTTTTCTTTCATATATTTCTTTGCCTCTTGCATATCTTCAGGACTGAGAGAAAGAATACCCCTTTTCTTCGGAGTTGGCTTTGGAGTTGGTTCAGGAAGTGTCCAATCATTATCATTACTCAATATATTATTCAAAAGCAATTCAACTTTCTCAACAGTTCTTTCCCTAAAAACACAACCAACACAACTATCCAGGTGGTCTCTGGAAGCATCGGTTAGCCCATTATAAAAGATATCAAGTATTTCATTTTTCTCGAGAGGATGATCAGGCAAAGCATTAAGTAATTGGAGAAGCCTCCCCAAGCTTGTGGGAGACCCACTTCTTCAATTTGCACAAAATTAAATATTTCCTTTAAAGTGGCTTGTTTCTTATGAGCAGGGAAATATTTTTGAGAGAAGTAATAAATCATATCCTGGGGACTATGCACACAACTAGGAGCAAGAGAATTAAACCATATCTTAGCATCACCCTTTAATGACAAAGGAAACAATTTGAGAATATAGTAATAGCGAATTTTTTCCTCATGAGCAAATAGGGTGGCTATATCATTCAATTTAGTAAGATGTGCCACAACAGTTTCAGGTTCATAACCATAGAAAGGATCAGATTCAACCAAAGTAATTAACTCAGGATCAATAGAGAATTCATAATCCTTATCAGTAACAAAGATAGGTGAAGTAGAAAAAGCGGGATCATATTTCATTCTAGCATTCAAGGATTTTTCTTTCAGCTTAGCTAATAATTTTTTGAGATCCTCTCTATCATTGCAAGCAAAGAAGTCTCTAGCAGTTTCCTCATCCATAACATAACCCTTAGGTACAATAGGCAATTCATATCAAGGGGCGAGAATCATAATCATCAGTTTCAATAATATCATCAGTTTCAGTAATTTCATTCTCTCTAACCCTAGCAAGTTGTTCATCAAGAAATTCACCTAGTGGCACAATATTATCAAGCACAGAAGTAGTATCATCATAAGCATCATGCATAGAAGAAGTGGCATCATCAATAACATGTGACATATCCGAGTCGATAGTAGGTGTAGGTGTCGCAAGTTTACTCAAAACAGAAGGAGAATCAAGTGCAGAGCTAGATGGCAGTTCCTTACCTCCCCTTGTAGTTGAGGGATAGATCTTGGTTTTGTTGTCTTTCAGATTCCTCATAGTGATTAACAGATATAAATCCTAAGTGACTCAGAGAATAGAGCTATGCTCCCCGGCGACGGTGCTAGAAAAAGGTGTTGATAACCCACTAGTATAGGGGGTCGCAACAATTTTCGAGGGTAGAGTATTCAACCCAAATTTATTGATTCGACACAAGGGGAGCCAAAGAATATTCTCAAGTATTAGCAGCTGAGTTGTCAATTCAACCACACCTGAAAGACTTAATATCTGTAGGAAATTATTTAGTAGCAACGTTGTATGGAAGTAACAGTAACGGTGGAAAAATTAATAGTAGTAGTATTGTAGCAATCGGAATAGTGGCAATGGAAAAGTAACTTATCAAAGATCAATATGAAATGAGCTTGTAGGCAATGGATCAATGATGGATAATTATGTCAGATGGCAATTATCATGCAATGGTTATAACATAGGGTGACATAGAACTAGCTCCAGTTCATCAATATAATGTAGGCATGTATTCCAAATATAGTCATACGTGCTTATGGAAAAGAACTTGCATGACATATTTTGTCCTACCTTCCCGTGGCAGCGGGGTCCTATTGGAAACTAAGGGATATTAAGGCCTCCTTTTAATAGAGTACCAGACCAAAGAATCAACACTTAGTGAATACATGAACTCCTCAAACTACGGTCATCACCGGGAGTGGTCCTGACTATTGTCACTCCGGGGTTGCCGGATCATAACATGTAGTAGGTGAATATAACTTGCAATATCGGATCAAGAACACAAATATATTCATGATAACATAATAGGTTCAGATCTGAAATCATGGCACTCGGGCCCTAGTGACAAGCATTAGGCATAGCAAAGTCACAGCAACATCAATCTTAGAACATAGTGGATACTAGGGATCAAACCCTAACAAAACTAACTCGATTAAATGGTAAATCTCATCCAACCCATCATGGTCCAGCAAGCCTGTGATGGAATTACTAACACACGCTGATGTCTACTACACAACTTTATTCTTGTAGACACGTGTTGGGCCTCCAAGCGCGGAGTTTTGTAGGATAGTAGCAATTTTCCCTCAAGTGGATGGCCTAAGGTTTATCAATCTGTGAGAGGTGTAGGATGAGGATGGTGTCTCTCAAACGACCCTGCAACCAAATACAAGAAATCTCTTATGTCCCCAACACACCCAATACAATGGCAAATTGTATAGGTGCACTAGTTTGGTGAAGAGATGGTGATAAAAGTGTAATATGGATGGTAGAAATATATTTTTGTAATCTCAATAAATAAAAACAACAAGGTAGCAAATATTAAACAGGCACAAAAATAGTGCCTCAATGCTTAAAAACAAGGCCTAGGGTCCATACTTTCGCTAGTGCAATCTCTCAACAGTGCTAACATAGTTGGATCATATGATTATCCCTAAAAGTGCAACAAAGAATCACTCCCGAGTTCCTATTAGCGGAGAACAAAAGATAGAAATTGTTTATAGGGTACAAGACTACCTCAAAGCTATTCTTTCCGTTTGATCTATTCAAGAGTTCGTACTAAAATAACACAAAGCTATTGTTTTCGTTCGATCTATCCTAGAGTTCATACTATAATAACACCAAAGAAAATTCATATTCATAATACTCAATCCACACAAAGAAATACAAAGAGTGCCCCAAGATTTCTACCGAAGAAACAAGGTCAAGAACGTGCATCAACCCCTATGCATAGATTACCCCAATGTCACCGCGGGAATCCGCAAGTTGAGTGCCAAAACATATATCAAATGAATCAATACGACACCCCATTGTCACCACGAGTATTCAATTGCAAGACATATATATCAAGTGTTCTCAAATCCATAAAAGTATTCAATCCGATAACAACGAGATCTCAAAGGGAAAAACTCAATTCATCACAACAAGATAGAGAGGGGAAAACACCATATGATCAGACTATATTAACAAAGCCTGTGATACATCAAGATCATGGCATCTCAAGAACACGAGAGAGAGAGAGAGAGATTAAACACATAGCTACTGGTACAAACCCTTAGCCAGAGGGTGGACTACTCCCTCCTCATCGTGGTGGCCGCTGGGATGATGAAGATGGCCATCGGAGATGATTCCCCCCTCCGGCAGGGTGCCGAAACGGGTCTAGATTGGTTTTCGATGGCTACGGAGCCCTGCGGCAGCGGAACTTTTGATCTAGGTGAACCCCGAGGGGTTTCGGAATATTTGTGAATTTATAGCGCAAAGAAGGGGTACGGGAGGCCACCGAGGTGGGCACAACCCATCTGGGCGCGCCAGGGGGCCCTGGCGTGCCCTGGTGGGTTGTGCCCCCCTCGGGGCACCCCAAGGTGCAGCTCTGGACCATTGGGATCCTTCTGGTTCAAAAAAAATCTTCGTAAAGTTTCGCGGTGTTTGGACTACATTTGATATTGATTTTCTATGATGTAAAAAACAAGCAAAAAACAGCAACTGGCACTAGGCACTGGGTCAATAGGTTAGTCCAAAAAATGATATAAAGTTGCTATAAAATGATTGTAAAACATCCAAGAATGATAAAATAACAGCATGAATACTTCATAAATTATAGATACGCTGGAGACGTATCAGCATCCCCAAGCTTAATTCCTACTCGTCCTCGAGTAGGTAAATGATAAAAGAAATAATTTATGAAGTGTGAATGCTAGCAAAGTGCACAAGTTTGATCAATTGATAATTTCAATCACTTTTCCTAGCATCATAACAGCAATTCTTTCTGATGAAACTTCTCATTTTTATACTAGCAACTAATTCACATGTTAAGGTTCAACCAATGAATTCTCTTGAAACTCAACAACCTATGTTCTTAGTCACCAAGCAATTGCAATTCAACTTATTCAACAGAGTTTAAGTAAGAGCTCCACATACTCAACCATCATATAGTCTTCTATGATTGCTAACACTCACCTTGTACACATGAGCAAAACGTTTCAACCGGACACATAGAAAGATAGGGGCTTATAATTTCGCCTCCCAATGTATTCACCTCAAGGGTGATGTCAACAATAATAACTCATGCTACCCATATTCAACTGGATATATGTGCCTATATCTTTCCTCACCGCATGATGCTTGCCAAAGGATAAAAATAAAAAGGAATAGAGAGGAAAACTTTGACTCTTGCATAAAAGTAAATACATAAAAGTAAAAGATAGGCCCTTCGCAGAGGGAAGTAGGGATTTGTAGAGGTGCCAGAGCTCAAAGCGAAAATTGAGCGATAAAAACATTTTCAGAGGCATAATTTTCCCACCAACGAAAATGACTTAGAGCTCCCAACACTTTCCATTAGATATATCATAGGCGGTTCCCAAACAGAAAATAAAGTTTATTCCTTTTCCCCTCATACTTTCACTTTCCATGGCTAACCGTATCCATGGGTGCCCTCCATACCAACACTTTCCAAGGAATTTATTATTTGACAACATAAAGTAAATTCATTTTTCATTTCGGGACTGGGCATCCCAAATACCTTTGCCTTACTCTCATGCAATGACAAGTGAATAAACACTCATCGTGAGAATAACACATCTAGCATGGAAAATATTGGCCACCCCTCACCGCCTCGCGAGCGGTACTAGCACACAAAATAGAAATTTATTTTGAAAATTAGAGATGGCACATACAAATTTTCTTAGAATGGCAAAAGAATACCACATATAGGTAGGTATCGTGGACTCTTGAAGATAATATTTGGGTTTAAGGGTTTTTGGATGCGGAATTTTTGGCTAGTAAAGATGGGGGGAAAGCACCACATGTTGAAGGATCTATAACAATATAACTTCTATGTGAATATGAACAAACATAAACCATTACATTGTCTTCCTTGTCCAACGTCAACAATTTTGGCATATAATATTTTGATGGGGGCTCACAATCACAAAAGATTTCCATGATAGTGTATTTATATGTGAAAGTTCTCTTCCTTATACTAATTATTCGTGAATTGCTTGTATGACCAATGTTGTGATTGTCAAGCCTCAAAAGATTTCACTTTCTAAACCCAATGTGAAGCTACCACTAGGCATGATATGATTTCAAGTTCATGATATTCAATTTATTCAACAACACTACAAAAAAAGACACATCCATGACATTTTGGGCCAAATGAATTTTTTTCTGTCATACATATGACACTTCTATGACAATAATTGTGACAAAACCCGGTATCATCATAGATGTGGTGGGGTCCTACTTCTATGACAAAAAATCATGACAGAAAATGGGCTTTTCGTCCTGGGCGGGCCAGAGACGCAGCTGCTTGACATTCTCTGGGCCGTCCATGACAGAAAAAACCATGGTAGAAGCGAGGGCGAGGAAAATATCAGGGAGTTCCTGGTTACGGTGGGTGGTCGGGGGCCGAGCGATGCACTTTTCTCTCGTACGTACGTGCGTGTGTGCGAGGCGTTGGGCTCTAACTGAACCCGAGCGAGGCGTTGGGCTCTAACTGAACCCGAGCGATCACACTGCAGGCTACGCGTTACTGAACCCGATCGATCGATCGATGGCTATTATCTGAACCCGATCGAGTGATTCCTTTGGTACTGCTGCTAACTGAAGCCGGTCGATGCTGCCTCTGGATGAACTGTGAGTGTTGTCGGGGGGTTTGGATGAACAGTTCTCGGTGGGGGTTAGATGAACAGGAACCCATGGTAGCAGCGGCCGTTGCCGCTGGATGAATAGTACCCCGATCGATCAAGCCGGTGGATGAACAGGACCCCATGGAGGGCTGGATGAACAGGACCCCATGGAGGGCTGGATGAACAGGACCCCGTGGAGGGCTGGTTGAACAGTAGCTGATGGAGGGCTGGTGAACAGTAGTTGGTGGAGGTCTGGATGAACAGTAGCCTATGGAGGGGTGGTTGAACAGGACCCCAGTGGAGAGGGCTGGTTGAATAGTAGTCGGTGGAGGAGCGCGCGATGGAGGCTAGCTGAACAGGAGCCCGTGGATGAATAGTCGCAGGTGGAGGCTAGAGGAGGTCCACGGTGGATGAACAGGAGCCCATAGAGGCAGTCGACGGTGGATGAACAGTAGCCCGTGGAGGCAATCGATGGTGGAGATGAACAGTATCCCGTGGAGTCCCGTTTTGTGGTACGCCACACCCCTCTCAATGAACATGACCCCCATTTTGACCGTACCGCTCCAACACAAGTCCGTTTGCTCCGTTTTGCGGTAGGCCACACCCCTCCAGATCAATAGGACCCCGTTTCGACCGCAGGAGGTCCGTTTCCTCCGTTTTGCGGTATGCCAGACCCCTCTCGATGAACAAGACCCTGTTTCGATCATGGCCGGTCGAACACAAGCCGTTTCATCCGTTCCTCGGTACGCCAAGCCTCATTTCCATCGGCTGTTCCATCCAAGCCAGTTGGCTCCCGATGAACAGCACACGTTCCGTTGCCTCCCGATGAATAGCACGCGTTCCGTTGCCTCCCGATGAACACGACGCATTCCGTTGCCTCCGCATGAACACGACAACGACGCAGTTTCTCCATTCTGACCCAGCCACCGCCATGTACACGAGCCCTGGTTGTACGTATGCGCGAGTAGGCGTTCAAGACCCCGCCCGTATGTACGTACATGGCCGTATTTACTTTCTTGCACCCTGGCCGCTATACGTACATGTACATGCTACGTGCGCGCCTCTACTACCACACGTGCGCGCCTCTACTACCACACGTGCCCTTCCTTACACGGCCATGGTTCATCGCTGCAGCCTGCAGACAGACCGATCGACTAGTATGTACGTACACATTCGCGACCAAAATGACAACGCTACATATGCTTCGACTGGGTGGGTCCCGACTGTCAGACACTTCCTTGCGTGCGAAGATGTAGCTGGTGGGTCCCAGCAGTCAGGGGGCGAATCGTTTTTTTGCCCGTAATATGGACGCACTTCCTTGCGTGCGAAGATGTAGCTGGTGGGTCCCAGCAGTCAGGAGGCGAATCATTGTTTTGCCCGTAACGCACTTCCTTGCGTGCGAAGATGTAGCTGGTGGGTCCTAGGAGTCAGGGGGAAACATTTTTTTCATGAAATACGGTGGCCCGTCCGGTGGGTTCCTGCTATCAGGTGGAGGAATAATTATTTTCCGCGTAATAAGGAGGCACTTCCTTGCTGTGGCCGTGGACCCAGCTGTCAGCCTCTCCACGTACAGTACTCTTCCGATGGAAGTCGGTCGCTGACCACATTGACCACACCGCACCAAGAGCACCAAGGCGGTGGAGGACGGCGAGGCCTAGGAAGGGGACGATGCGGAGCCGGGGAAGACGCCACGCAGAGAGGAGTACGAGGGTTCACTGGTTCGGCTGCGTTGTGAGAATGCCGTCGCCGCAGGGCCTGGCCAGCGGTGGAGTTGTAGGGGGAGGTGAGGCCTCCGTGGCAGGATAGCCGGCCACGCGAGGCAGGAGCAGGCGGCACGACCGACGCTGCTTTGAGCGGCTGGAGCAAGATGACCAGAGTTTAAGAATCACAACGGCCATTGGATGGGCATCAATACGGTCACTGCAACCAGAATCGTTTATATTGACTAAGTTGACAAATCCCTTGGTATGCGTCAACTTAGTAGGCCCACAGGTCAACCTCCAAAACGGTGCGACCCAGATGTCAGGGGGAGGAATCAATTTTTGGGCGGCTGAATCTAGAATATCCTAGATTGAAGAAGAAGCACGACATCCGTTGGATGGACATCCAACGGACATTGCTGGTAGAACTGTGTGTTGACTATAAGTTGACAAAGCCTTGCATACGCATCAACTTAGTAGGCCCACAAGTGTGTGGCAGAGAACTTATAGCCCATTTGCGGTTTGTAAGAATGCACAACCCATTTTTGAATTCTAATGGAATTTACTACAGCCCATTTATAGTATGTTAAAAGTACAACCCATTTTCTAGCTAGGACAACGATTAATAATTTCAACCAACCGTTCAAAACAAAATTCATAAAATTTCCCACATTTTGATAGGATCCAAAATATTTTTGTCCTAAAATTTCTAGTCACATAAATACAATTTCAATATAAATTTGTATTACGTAAAAACCAATGAAACATTGCGCGCGCAACAATTGATGGAATTAAAATTTTCAAAATCCAAAAATAATATTTTATAAACTAATTACGTGTTTGGTGCATTTTTTATAGTTACTGCCCAATTTTTATAATTACATCCCATTTATTATTTCTTAAATCCCATTTTCTTATTTAGCCTAATGTATCCCTCTTAGCAAAGATTTGCAGGCCAGCGGGGTGGAGAATAACAAGTTGACCTGGATTGTGTACAACTGTCGGCCCAGTTGCATTGCTGATGTTGAAAAAAAGGCCTGTGTAGTACAGTACAACCTTACATGGCTACTCAGCCTACATTCAGCAACATCGGAAAGGCCCAAACAAGGCTTCTGTACAACTTTTTGAAGTCACTGAGCTCAATTAATAACTTAAGAAAAAAGCTAGAGTACAGTGGAACCTAATTAAAAGTTGTCATGAGCGAAGAAATAATTCAACGGGTCCCACTTGTGCGTGTGTGTGTGTGCATGTGTGTGTGTGTGAGAGAGAGACCCATCGGTCGATGCTCGTAAATACATCTTTCAGCCATATGCATTGATGATGCTCAGTAAAACTTATATAGTTGACACAATCATATAGAACATCACAGCACACTGAACTTGCATACAAAAATTTCACGCAGGCGGCACAATCAGGGTGGAAGCAGTGGATCGCTATGGGTAGGGTTATGTTGGAACCAACGAACTCGTACATAACAGTTCATCGTCTTTATCAATGACGGGGAAATATCTTGAATGCCGTGCAAAGAAAACAGACAGGCAACACAATATATAAGTTCTGCTAGAACATTAAGTTGACGTACAACCCTTTCTAAAAAAAGTTGAGGTAAAAAATAGAACAGGTGATCTGCCAAGATTCAGTTGTTACCTCAAATTAGAGCACATCCAGGCAGCCATCCCTGCCTCTTCTCCCAAAGAAGCAGTGGCCTCCGCCGCGTGATGGAGTAGGCCTTGTGCCATCCATCTTTCTGAGCAACACGGGGAAAGTCTAACGTTGACTTCTATAATGGACGTCGTCGACGGACCCGGGCACCAGCGGCGGCGGCATGACTTCGATTGATGGATTGAGCACTTCTTCGACATGCACGAACACTCGATACAGGTATATCCCTAACGTGGTCCGCGGCGGCCTGGGTGGTGGCGAATAGTACAACCCCGGTTCCTGCACCGGTATCTCAACACCAATCACCTTCGTTATGGTGGATGGCTTCTTCATCCATGCCATAACCGTCAGAGCCCAGCTGTTTGGAGGAACAAACATACTTACGAGCTCACCTTGATGACCCACAAGTGTAGGGGATCTATCATAGCCTTTTCGATAAGTAAGAGTGTTGAACCCAATGAGGAGCAGAAGGAAATGATAAGCAGTTTTCAGTAAGTTATTCTTTACAAGCACTGAAATTATCGGTAACAAATAGTTTTGTGATAAAGTAATTTGTAACGAGTAGCAAGTAATAAAAGTAAATAAGGTGCAGCAAGATGGCCCAATCCTTTTTGTAGCAAAGGACAAGCCCGGACAAACTCTTATATGAAGGAAAACACTCCCGAGGACACATGGGAATTATCGTCAAGCTAGTTTTCATCACGTTCATATGATTCATGTTCGGTACTTTGATAATTTGATATGTGGGTGGACCGGTGCTTGGGTACTGCCCTTACTTGGGCAAGCATCCCACTTATGATTAACCCCCATTGCAAGCATCCGCAACTCCAACATAAGTATTAAGGTAAACCTAACCATAGCATGAAACATATGGATCCAAATCAGCCCCTTACGAAGCAACACATAAACTAGGGTTTAACCTTCTGTCACTCTAGCAACCCATCATCTATTTATTAATTCCCAATGCCTCCCTCTAGGCCCAAACAATGGTGAAGTGTCATGTAGTCGACGATCACATGACACCACTAGAGGGATGGCAACATACATCTCATCAAAATATCGAACGAATACCAAATTCACATGACTACTTATAGCAAGACTTCTCCCATGTCCTCAGGAACAAACGTAACTACTCACAAAGAATATTCATGTTCATAATCATAGGGGTATTAATATGCATAATGGTTCTGAATATATAATCTTCCACCAAGTAAACCAACTAGCATCAACTGCAAGGAGTAATCAACACTACTAGCAACCCATAGGTACCAATCTGAGGTTTGGATACAAAGATTGGATACAAGAGATGAACTAGGGTTTGAGATGAGATGGTGCCGGTGAAGATGTTGATGGAGATTGACCCCCTCCCGATGAGAGGATCGTTGGTGATGATGATGGTGATGATTTCCCCCTCCTGGATGGAAGTTTCCCCGGCAGAACAGCTCTGCTGGAACCCTAGATTGGTTCCGCCAAGGTCACGCCTCATGGCGGCGGAATTTCTTCCTGAAAGCTTGCTTATGATTTTTTTCTCAAAGAAAGACTCCATATAGCCAAAGATGGGCATCGGAGGGCCACCAGGGGGCCCACGAGGCAGGGGGCGCACCCAGGGGGGGTAGGGCGCGCCCCCACCCTTGTGGACGGTGGGTGCCCCCCCTCTAGTACTTCTTTTGCCCAATATTTTTATATATTCTGAAAATAATTCTCGTGGAGTTTCAAGACTTTTGGAGCTGTGCAGAATAGGTCTCTAGTAGCTGCTCCTTTTCCAGCCTAGAATTCCAGCTGCCGGCATTCTCCCTCTTCATGTAAACCTTGTAAAATAAGAGAGAATAGGCATAAATATAGTTACATAAATAACGGCACATAATGCAATAAATATCGATATAAAATCATGATGCAAAATGGACGTATCAAATCCCCCAAGCTTAGACCTCGCTTGTCTTCAAGCAAAAGCCGAAATCAAAAAATATGTCCACATGTTTAGAGATAGAGGTGTCGATAAAATAAAATACGGACATGAGGGCATCATGAGGACATGAGGGCGAGTGAATTTGGGGAAACTTTACCCCTTCGCGGCGTCGGCTAGGTTAAACGAGCGGTGTTAACGTCCGTCATGCCTTGTTGTTTGCCTTTGCCACGTGGACCTTTCCGATGGGGCCGGGCTATCAGGCTTGCTGTCAAAACACAGTCAACTGGGCATTTACTGCTTTCAGCAATGCGATTACCAAAAACGATGCCATGGGCAGACTGTTATGAAAATGGTGATTATTTTATGCATTGTGCGCAATGGTGATGGTTTTTGGCATTTTACTCCCTAATTAGCAGGTCCTGGAGTACTTCACAGCCACGCGCGGTCGGAAAAGCAAAATAGCGGCTAGTCTATCTGCGAGATTTGAAGATACCATAGAAAGATAGAAGCACTGCTGGTTATAGGAGTCCAACCCAAACTCGTATATACTACTAACTTAAGAGCACGTGCGTTGCAACGAGAGAAACAAACTCACGCATAGACCTAATGAGTCATCTTCGTTGCTATTTCTCCCATGTCATCGTGATGGTGGTCACTTGCCCACCTATTACAACAAATGCCATCAATCCCAAGGTGGCGAGCTTGGTCATCACACTCTACCATGCCGATTTCACAAACCTCTCCCTACACTGGCTTGTAGTTCCTTGCGCGTCACATACATCTTCACGTGCTTCAACACAAACATCTTAACAAATCAGCCGATGCATTTCCTTCTTAGCGCACACAATAATAATTATTAATGCAAATTAAGTTAAGTCAGGAGGACATCAATTAATTGAGTCAACACAAACTGCATACACTTCACTGTCGACACCGTCCTCCTTCTTCATCTCTATGATGAACTTGGGTAGGTTTTCAGCAGCGAACTATGGCGTGCTCTTTCGCCATGGCCATCTAATCATAGTTTAAAAAATGAACGAGCAACTCACCGGTTGTATCGCTGGCTCATCGGTTCATTCATGACAAAAAAAGAATATTTAAGTTATTCAACCTTAGATCAAATGAGTACGCATAATATTGGATGTAATCCATTAAAAAAATCACAAAATGTTTATGGCCTACTTGGTTATTGGTCCTTTAGAGTCCATGGACTCAAGGACAACGGTTTGATCACAATTTGACGCACCATTTTGCAAACATTTTCTTGAATTTTTATGAAGTCTTAAAAAACATGCAAAACATTGGTTCCCATTGGCTACAAATCAATAATCGTTAACTTGACATTCACACTGGCCGAAATAATTCGTACTTCATATTTCCTATTTTAAATTCCTTCCTTTTCTTCTTCTTTTAAATTCCTTCCTTTTCTCCCTAATAACAGGGGCCAGCTTGCAGCAATCATTCCTTAATTGTGCAACTATTAACCGTTAATTATGGGTTCATTAGCAGCCCACAAATCCCGCATCCTTTAAAGGACACACAAATCCAGCCCCATCATGATCCCTCCCTTTAATCAAGGGGACTCCTCGGCGGCAATTAATGCCCCGAAATATTTCTCTTTTTTTGCATGGCATCCACACAATAAGGGCCAATTCCTTTCAGGGTCTTCCAAGCAATTAGGGAAGGTATATTAGGGTGATTCAATATAAACCCTCCAAGTGGGATTAATCACAAATATAAATTAGCTGAGTTGGTTACAGCGGGATATTTTGATATGAGAGGTGTTGTGTTTGATTCTCCAATGTGTAAACTATATTTTACTTGATATTACGAATCCCACTTGTTTTTACTTGATTTTCAGGAGCCCACTCACAGCCCATAAATTGATGGACGCCCATATTTGTTTTTTGCTTGGATGGGCTTCGATCGCATACACTCGCCCAGCCAAGCGATCGTTCAACCCAGAAACAAAAATGTGAGTGAGCTTGTGCAGCATCAAAAAATAGTACCACCTCGGATAATAAAAATCTTTGAGGCGGGACGAAACCAAAAAGAAAAAAAATCACCTAAACGGGACGAAACAAAGCGGAACAAAACCAAGAATACCTAATCCCTTTAATAGTAGGTATATATATATATATATATATATATATATTGTGATATGATCTGTTATACTAAAGTAACAATTCAATCACAATTTAAAATATGAATCATAAACTTCATTGAGAACCAACAGACTCTAATCTCAGTTATTGAGGCAATTGCAATTTATCATAACATAGGAAAGAGTCAATATAAGAGCTTTTCAGCAGGTCCACATACTCAACCATCTTTTAGTCTTTCATAATTGCTAACACTCACGGGATATTTATGGTTATGAAGTTTTAATCGGGCACAGAGAAAGATAGGGGCTTATGGTTTTGCCTCCCAACGTTTTACCTCAAGGGTAATGTCAACAATAATAGTTCATGGAAACCCACATCCAATTAGCCATATATATCAGGATCCTTCCAACACATTGTGCTTGCCAAAGGATAACATGTAAAAAGGAAAGGTGAATATCATCATGACTCTTATATGAAGTATAACACAAGAATAAAAGATAGGCCCTTCGCAGAGGGAAGCGGAGGTTGTCATGCACTTTTATAGTTGGATACGCAAAATCTTAATGCAAAAGAACATCACTTTATATTGCTACTTGTGATATGGACCTTTATTATGCAGTCCGTCGCTTTTATTTCTTCCACATCACAAGATCGTATAAAGCTTATTTTCTCCACATTAATAAATCATACATATTTAGAGAGCATTTTTTATTGCATGCACCGATGACAACTTACTTGAAGGATCTTACTCAATCCATAGGTAGGTATGGTGGACTCTCATGGCAAAACTGGTTTAGGGATATTTGGAAGCACAAGTAGTATCTCTACTTGGTGCAAAGAAATTGGCTAGTATGAGAGGGAAAGGCACGCTCAACATGTTGGATGATCCATGACAATATAATTTATCTCAGATGTAAGAAAACATAACCCATTACATTGCCTTCCTTGTCCAACGTCAACTCTTTAGCATATCATACTTTAATGAGTGCTCACAATTATAAAAGATGTCCAAGATAGTATATTTATATGTGAAAACCTCTCTTTCTTTATTACTTCCTATTAATTGCAACGATGACCAAAACTATGTTTGTCAACTCTCAACAACTTTTATTCATCATACTTTTTATATGTGAGCTCATTACTCTCCATAAGATCCATATGATCTCTCCATTTCTTTTTATTTCTTCTATTTTATTTTATTCCCTCAAGATCATAGCAAAATAATCAAGCCCTTGACTCAACACTAATCTTTATTATATATAGCTCATGAACTCGATTACATAAGAAGATCATAAAGCAAAACTCACAACTAGATCATACTAAAACTTTATCCTACTAGATCAAGACATTATCAAAAAGGATCGAACTAAGAAAAACGGTAAACATAAAAGTGATGGTGATATGATACCGGGGCACTCCCCCAAGCTTGGCAGTTGCCAAGGGGAGTGCCCATACCCATGTGTTTATGCTTCCTTCCTAGGAAGTGGTGATGAAGGAGTTGTTCATGATGTAGGCTTGTCGTCCATCTTCCAAGGCATAGGCTCACCATCATAAAAGGATGATCGATTTTCCGGGATCCTCAAATCTGTAGCCAAACTCATCCTCTTGAATCTATATTCATACTCATAGTTTTGATTTTGCAGATCATATATCTAGGCTTGGAGGTGCTCGATTTTCTCATGAAGCTTGAAGATGGCCTCCCCAATGTCCTTGGCGTCCAGCTTGTGGTTGTTGGTGAACTCCGTGATCATTATGTGATTGGAGTCGAGTCCACACTCCACCATCTCCTGACACTTGAAAACTTGTTGCTCCATTTCCTCGAGCCTTGTCTCCACACTTCCGGTCCTTCTTGGTCCCTCAACATCGCGGATGTGCAACAACCCCTCACGCAGCTCAATGGTTCGAGGGTGTTGCAGCACCTCCGCAAGGTAGGGGTTGATGACCTTCTCGAAGAACTTGTCCTTGGGGGAACTTGAAGATGACATGGCGACCTAGATCTCTCAGAAAAATAGCTCGAAACAAAGACAAGAGATATTTGCGTGATACAGTGGTCAAAACCTTTGGGAGATTATATAGTGAATTTGTACCGACCAAAAGAAGCATCGTGCAAGAAAACGGAGTTGTCGGTGTAAAAAAAATAGGGGTGCATCTTTGTACCCCTTTTCCCGTGCACGGGCAGTCAGAGCCACGCCCACGGCCACACCAAGCAAAACGAGGGATGTGAGCCAAGGTAAGATTGAATCCCAAGACAATCAAAGCAACACCAAGGCCAAGACCACAAAGAGCAGAGGGACGAAGCAAGTTCCCCCGGCAAGACCCTTGCCGGGTGGCCTTAGCGACCCCGGAAAGACTCTTGCCGGGACAGCTCGCCCCGCACCAACAGAGCGAGCCACCCTTGAGCCCACGGCCCCAGTGCCATCATAAGCGTGGGGCCAGGGCTCGGGACGGCACCCCTGTGGTGGCATACAGATCTTTGTGAAGACATATTCAAGATCAGATTAGAAGATGACGATTCTCGTCAAGATCCTTGCCAAGGAAGGCCACCAGACCCCCGGCAAGATCCTTGCCGGGGACGACAACACGCCACGGCGAGACCCTTGCTGGGCCGCCCAGCAAGACCCTCGCCAAAGATGCCGGCAAGGTCACCGCCAAGCCCACGTCAACAAAGCTTCCACCGTTGTTCACATGCAGCTACCAGCCCAACCAGCTAGGCAGGCACTGCTACCTCTTGAGCACTGCGTTGGTTTTCCCCGAAGAGGAAGGGATGATGCAGCAAAGTAGGATAAGTATTTCCCTCAGTTTTTCAGAACCAAGGTATCAATCCAGAAGGAGGCTACGCGCGAGTCCCTCGTACCTACACAAAACAAATAAATCCTTGCAACCAACGCAAATAGGGGTTGTCAATCCCTATAAGGCCACTTACGAGAGTGAGATATGATAGATATGATAAGATAACATTTTTATGATAAAAGATGCAAAGTAAAATAAAGGCAAAGTAAATAGCAAAGGAAATAACTAACTAGTAGTAGATCAATATGATAAAGATAGACCCGGGGGCCATAGGTTTCACTAGTGGCTTCTCTCGAGAGCATAAGTATTCTACGGTGGGTGAACAAATTACTGTTGAGCAATTGACAGAATTGAGCATAGTTATGAGAATATCTAGGTATTATCATGTATATAGGCATCACGTCTGAGATAAGTAGACTGACTCCTGCATGCATCTACCACAATTACTCCACTCATCGACCGCTATCCAGCATGCATCTAGAGTATTAAGTTAAAAACAGAGTAACGCCTTAAGCAAGATGACATGATGTAGAGGGATAGACTCATGCAATATGAAGAAAACCCCATCTTGTTATCCTTGATGGCAACAATACAATACGTGCCTTGCTGCCCCTACTGTCACTGGGAAAGGACACCGCAAGATTGAACCCAAAGCTAAGCACTTCTCCCATTGCAAGAAAGATCAATCTAGTAGGCCAAACCAAACTGATAATTCAAAGAGACTTGCAAAGATAACCAATCATACATAAAAGAATTCAGAGAAGATTCAAATATTATTCATAGATGGACTTGATCATAAACCCACAATTCATCGGTCTCAACAAACACACCGCAAAAAGAAGATTACATCGAATAGTTCTCCACAAGAGAGGGGAAGAACATTGTATTGATATCCAAAAAGAGAGAAGAAGCCATCTAGCTACTAACTATGGACCCGTAGGTCTGAGGTAAACTACGCACACTTCATCGGAGAGGCTATGGTGTTGATATAGAAGCCCTCCATGATCGATGTTCACTCCGGCGGAGCTCCGGAACAAGCCCCAAGATGGGATCTCGTGGATACAGAAAGTTGCAGCGGTGGAAATAGGTTTTTGGCTCCGTATATGATCGTTTGGGGGTACGTAGGTATATATAGGAGGAAGGAGTACGCTGGTGGAGCAAAAGGGGGCCCATGAGGGTGGAGGGCGCGCCTGGTGGGGGTGGGCGCACCCCCTACCTCGTGGCCTCCTCTTTTCTTTCTTGATGTAGGGTCCAAGTCTCCCGGGTCTTGTTCGTTGATAAAATCATGTTACCGAAGGTTTTATTCCATTTGCACTCCGTTTGATATTCCTTTTCTTCGAAACCCTAAAACAGGCAAAAAACAGCAATTCTAGGATGGGCCTCCGGTTAATAGGTTAGTCCCAAAAATAATATAAAAGTGGATAATAAAGCCCAATAATGTCCAAAACAGTAGATAATATAGCATGGAGCAATAAAAAATTATAGATACGTTGGAGACGTATCAAGCATCCCCAAGCTTAATTCCTGCTCGTCCTCGAGTAGGTAAATGATAAAAATGGAATTTTTGATGTGGAGTGCTACTTGGCATAATTTTTAATGTATTTATTCTTAATTGTGGTAAGAATATTCAGATCCGAAAGATTCAACACAAAAGTTCATATTGACATAAAAATAATAATACTTCAAGTATACTAACTAAGCAATTATGTCTTCTCAAAATAACATGGCCAAAGAAAGTTCATCCCTACAAAATCATATAGTTTAGTCATGTTTCATTTTCGTCACACAAGAATGCTCTCATCATGCACAACCCCGATGACAAGCCAAGCAATTGTTTCATACTTTAGTAATCTCAAACCTATAAACTTTCACGTAATATATGAGCACGAGCCATGGACATAGCACTATGGGTGGAATAGAATATAATGAGGGGGGTTATGTGGAGAAGACAAAAAAGGAGAAAGTCTCACATCAACGAGGCTAATCAATGGGCTATGGAGATGCCCACCGATTGATGTTTAATGCAAGGAGTAGGAATTGCCATGCAACGGATGCACTAGAGCTATAAATGTATGAAAGCTCAACAAAAGAAACTAGTGGGTGTGCATCCAACTTTCTTGCTCATGAAGACCTAGGGCACTTGAGGAGGCCCATTGTTGGAATATACAAGCCAAGTTCTATAATGAAAAATTCCCACTAGTATATGAAAGTGACAAAACAAGAGACTCTCTAACATGAAGATTATGGTGCTACTTTGAAGCACAAGTGTGGCAAAGGATAGTAACATTGTCCCTTCTCTCTTTTTCTCTCATTTCTCTTTTTATGGCCTTTCTCTTTTTTTGGGCCTTTTTTTATATTCCTCACTTGGGACAATGCTCTAGAAAATGATGATCATCATACTTCTATTTATTTACAACTCAATGATTACAACTCGATACTAGAACAAAAGATGACTCTATATGAATGCCTCCGGCGGTGTACCGGGATATGCAATGGACCAAGAGTGACATGTATGAAAGAATTATGAACGGTGGCTTTGCCACAAATACTATGTCAACTACATGATCATGCTAAGCAATATGACAATAATGAATGTGTCATGATGAAGGGAATGATGGAAAGTTGCATGGCAATATATCTCGGAATGGCTATGGAAATGCCATAATAGGTAGGTATGGTGGCTGTTTTGAGGAGGATATAAGGAGGTTTATGTGTGAAAGAGCGTATCATATCACGGGGTTTGGATGCACCGGTGAAGTTTGCGCCAACTCTCAATATGAGAAAGGGCAATGCACGGTACCAAAGAGGCTAGCAAGGATAGAAGGGTGAGAGTGCGTATAATCCATGGACTCAACATTAGTCATAAAGAACTCACATACTTATTGAAAAAATCTACAGGTCATCAAAAACCTCAGTACTACGCGCATGCTCCTAGGGGGATAGATTGGTAGGAAAAGACCATCGCTCGTCCCCGACCGCCACTCATAAGGAAGACAATCAAATAGCACCTCATGTTTCAAATTTGTTGCATAACGTTTACCATACGTGCATGCTACGAGACTTGCAAACTTCAACACAAGTATTTCTCAATTTCACAACTACTCAACTAGCACGACTTTGATATTATTACCTCCATATCTCAAAACAATCATCAAGCATCAAACTTTTCTTAGTATTCAAAACACTCTTAACAAAATTTTACTAACTTTGAATACCTAGCATATTAGGATTTAAGAAAATTACCGTGCTATTAAGACTCTCAAAATAATCTAGGTGAAGCATGAGAGATCAATAGTTTCTATAAAACAATGGCCATTTGCATTTCTGTCCCTAACTCGAACCACCTAATCATATATACCCCTAATTCGAAAGCCTGCTCAAATTTGCCCCTCCGCCGTTAGGTGCCCTTATAGAAATGCCCTTTTGCGCTGTTATCGTCCGGTCAAACAGATTTGACCGTCCTAAAAAAATAGCAAAAAAATCTAAAAAATCTAAAATTTTGTGAGCCCTTTGACCACGTCAACCAAGCTTCCACCACCGTTCATATGCAGCTACCAGCCCAACCAGCTAGGTAGGCACTGCTACCTCTTGAGCACTGTGTTGGTTTTTCCTGAAGAGGAAGGGATGATGCAGCAAAGTAGCGTAAGTATTTCCCTCAGTTTTTGAGAACCAAGGTATCAATCCAGTAGGAGGCTACGTGCGAGTCCCTCGTACCTGCACAAAACAAATAAATCCTCGCAACCAACGCAAATAGGGGTTGTCAATCCCTATAAGGCCACTTACGAGAGTGAGATCTGATAGATATGATAAGATAATATTTTTATGATAAAAGATGAAAAGTAAAATAAAGGCAAAGCAAATAGCAAAGGAAATAACTAAGTAGTAGGAGATCAATATGATAAAGATAGACCCAGGGGCCATAGGTTTCACTAGTGGCTTCTCTCGAGAGCATACGTATTCTACGGTGGGTGAACAAATTACTGTTGAGCAATTGACAGAATTGAGCATAGTTATGAGAATATCTAGGTATGATCATGTATATAGGCATCATGTCTGAGACAAGTAGACCGACTCCTGCCTGCATCTACTACTATTACTCCACTCATCGACCGCTATCCAGCATGCATCTAGAGCATTAAGTTAAAAACAGAGTAACGCCTTAAGCAAGATGACATGATGTAGAGGTATAGACTCATGCAATATGAAGAAAACCCCATCTTGTTATCCTCGATGGCAACAATACAATACGTGCCTTGCTGCCCCTACTGTCACTGGGAAAGGACACAGCAAAATTGAACCCAAAGCTAAGCACTTCTCCCATTGCAAGAAAGATCAATCTAGTAGGCCAAACCAAAGTGATAATTCGAAGAGACTTGCAAAGATAACCAATCATACATAAAAGAATTCAGAGAAGATTCAAATATGATTCATAGATGGACTTGATCATAAACCCACAATTCATCGGTCTCAACAAACACACCGCAAAAAGAAGATTACATCGAATAGTTCTCCACAAGAGAGGGGGAGAACATTGTATTGAGATCCAAAAAGAGAGAAGAAGCCATCTAGCTACTAACTATGGACCCGTAGGTCTGAGGTAAACTACTCACACTTCATCGAAGAGGCTATGGGGTTGATGTAGAAGCCCTCCATGATCGATGTTCACTCCGGCGGAGCTCCGGAACAGGCCCCAAGATGGGATCTCATGGATACAGAAAGTTACGGCGGTGGAATTAGGTTTTTGGCTCCGTATCTGATCGTTTGGGGGTACGTAGGTATATATAGGAGGAAGGAGTACGTCTGTGGAGCAACAGGGGGCCCACGAGGGTGGAGGGACCGCCTGGTGGGGGTGGGCACGCCCCCTACCTCGTGGCCTCCTCTTTTCTTTCTTGATGTAGGGTCCAAGTCTCCCGGGTCTTGTTCATTGAGAAAATCACGTTCCCGAAGGTTTCATTCCGTTTGGACTCCGTTCGATATCCCTTTTCTTCGAAACCCTAAAACAGGCAAAAAACAGCAATTCTAGGATGGGCCTCCGGTTAATAGGTTAGTCCCAAAAATAATATAAATGTGGATAATAAAGCCCAATAATGTCCAAAACAGTAGATAATATAGCATGGCGCAATCAAAAATTATAGATACGTTGGAGACGTATTAGGCACCTGCGTGGCAACATGCAGCTCCCAAGCCAACTCGTCAAGCGCCTACGTGGCAGCATGCAGATCTTCGTGAAGGCTCCACCACCGCGCCAACTCAGCTGCCTGCATGCCTACATGGCACCGCACGCATCCCTGGCCGGGGTGCGTGTCGAAGCAAGGAGGAGCGGCGACGGACGGGACGGGCCTCGCCCCCATCCTCGATAAAGCAAGAGGACACCTAAGCGATGCATTAAATGCACCTTGTCTTGTAATACGAGGGATAACCTCGTGCCACTGTAGACCTTTCCACCTCCTGTGTGCCACTCTGGCAACCCCTTTTTCCTATAAAAGGAGGCTCGAGGCGACGAGGATGGGGATTCAGCTCTTTGGAACCACACGTTGACCACAGCTAGTTCGAGAGCTCAAGAACTCTCAGAAATACACCCACCAAAGCAGGACTAGGGTTTTACGCATCCTTGCGGCCTAAACCTGGGTAAACGATCCTTGTGCTGTCTACTAGCCCTGCTCTCCTCGCAACCCTGCGCCCCGGCAACCGTAGTAGGGATTCTTGTGATCCCATAGGTGTCGTTCCACACCGACATCTTTGGCGCGCCAGGTAGGGGGCGCAATTGTGAGAATCTGGTCTAGTAGTTAGCCTAGCAGTTCTTTGTCGCTATGGCCCCTAAGAAGAAGACGACCATAGTGGTCGATTCATTGGGAGCCGAAAGACCCGTGCCGGTGCGGACGAGCAGCGAACCGGTCGTAGATAGGACCCGGGCCGCGGCCCGCGAGCACCAGCATCGCCCAGGCAGTCGGAGCCTGGCGAGCGGCATCGTTCGCGCACCAGACGACCGGCTACACGTTGCCGGATCCAAGGACGAAGCTGGCCCCTTCGCAGGCGGCGCGGGGCCCTCCAGGGGGAAAGCTGTGCAGACTTCGGGTGGCGCGGTGACCTCCAGGACGCCTACACCGGCGACCACCGCATGTTCTTCCCATGGTGTGCGCGCCGAGCAGCGTCACCACGATGGTGACCCTGGGCACCGCCGTGGGAAGAGCCCTGTGAGTCATCGGCAAAATGAGGGGGTTCAGCACGCTCGTCAAAGCGCTGGCGAAAATGGCACGCAACCGCTGGGTTGTGACAGAGCTCCTTCTAACGTAGTTAGAAGTTGAAGTGCGCCACGATCCACGCAGCTGTCGCCGCCGCCCACGCCAGCGGAAGCTTTGGCACGCGCGCAGCTGCTCCTCGACTTCCCTCCTGCTGCGGAGAAGCTCGACGAGTGGAGGGCCACCATCCGGAGCCTCGTCACCATCACAAACAAAGACGATCCACGACCGGCGGGCCCCTCGGGCCGGCGCTCCACCGAGCCACCACATGCTGGCACTGGGAGGACCGGGGGAGCTGCGGCCATGGTGCACTCTCCTCCTCCTCACCAGCCGCTGCGGGCGTCGGCCCGTCGTGACGACGCTTGTGATAACATCTCCATAGTGTTGTCCGACCCGCAGACCCTCCAGGACCAGCGCCAGGTCCTTTGGGAGCGAGCTCACGAAGACGCTCGAACCACCGTCGGGCGCCGGCGCGAAACGCGCCGCCAGTCGGACAAGCGGGCGGGACCCTCTATGGACCACCCAGCACCGGGGGGCCCCGGCGGCCTACCTTACGAGGTGGGCTGCCCGGCTTTTACCCATGAGCTGAGGCAGTTCCAGTGGCCGTCCCACCGCACGTTCAAGCCCGACATCAGCGAGAAGTACACCGGCAAGACCCATCCGTCCAAGTTCCTCAGCATCTACACCATCGCGATGCAGGCCACTGGGGCTCGCGATGACAAGGTGCTTGCCAACTGTTTCCCACTGGCGCTAAAGCCCAATGTGATGTCTTGGTTGATGCACTTGTCGGTGGATTCCATTTCTTCCTGGTCAGATCTATGCCATGAGTTCGTTGCGCCTTCACAAGAGGCCACCATGCTCATGGCCAGGCCAGTGATCTGCATATCATTCCCCAGAAGGAAGGGGAGACCCTGCGCAAGTACATCCAGAGATTCAGCCGGGTGCAGTACAACATCCCCGACGTTCATCCCGCCGCTGTGATTAGCGCGTTCCACCAGAACGTACGCAATCACAAAATCCGCAAGGAGTTGGCGATGACCAAGGTTAAGGATGTGGCCGAGCTCTACGTTCTGGCCGATAGGTGCGCCCGGGCTGAAGAGGGAAGGAAGTACCCCGGCGAAGACGCCAGCGTGAAAACCGACTCTACTGATTAAGACGCCGCCACCCCGACGAAGAAGAGCCGGCGTCGCAACAGGAAACGTAAAGGCAAGGCCGTGCTTGCCGTTGAGGGATCTGACGACACCGGTGCCGGCAAGAAGTTCAAGGCAGACGCCCCCGGCAAGGAGATTGCCGGGTGCGCCGCTTGCCGGGCCCTGGCGGCTACCGACAAGCCAGGAAGCTCCGGCAAGCAATACTGCAAGATCCACCGCACCAAGGGCCACGACCTCCAGAACTGCCGACAAGTCGAGCTGCTTGCTGAGAAGCAAAAGGCTGAGTATGAAAGGCGGGACAAGGAGAAGGACCAGGACGGTGCTGAGGGATCTGGCAAGAAGCGTGGCGGCCAAGGAGGCCGCCCCGGCAAGGACAACCAGCAAGAGAGACCCGCCCGGGGCTGCAACAAGAAACAAGAAGACGACGATCACGACGAGGGCGACGAGTCTGGTGAGTAAGGGTTCCAGAAGGCTACGGAGGCCATGTGTGTCGATGCCGGCGCCTCGCTGCATACCTCTCACCGCCAGCTCAAGCATGGGCGCATGAGATTGTAGCAGCAGAGCCGTTGTTCGAAGCTCAGAAGCCGCTGAAGTGGTCCAGCACGCCCCTCATCTTTGACGCCGAGGACCACCCTGACCGCACTACCGCGGTTGGGTGTTTGCCATTGTTCGTCTCGCCAACAATATGCAACCTCAGGGTGAACAAGATGTTGGTTGACGGAGGGGCCGGCCTGAACCTGATCTCGCCTGTCATGGTAAAAAGGTTGCTGATCCCTGATGGAGACCTCGAGGAAACGAGCACGTTTCAAGGAGTCAATCCGGGGAGGATCCAGCCAAAGGGAAAGGTCACACTGCCCGTGACATTTGGAGGAGAGTTGAACTACAGGACGGAGAGGATTGTCTTTGACGTGGCCGGGATCCCCTTTCCCTACAACGGGATCCTCAGCACCCGACATTGCCCAAGTTCATGGCAGCGTCACACTACGCCTACAACATGCTAAAGATGCCTTGGCCGTTGACCATCATCTCCATCCCCTCCAACAAGAAGGACGCGCTGATCTGCGCCGACCAACTCTACCGAGAAGCAGTTGCAGCAGCTGCCGTCAAGGCACCTGCTCCTGCCACTGACGACCCGGGAGGGAAAAAGGAGCCCGACAAGACCTCTCGCACCCACTCCGGCAAGCGCACCTTCTCGGAGTGTTGTGCTACCATTGAGGACATGCCAGAGAGCTCTGCCAACAAGAGCAAGAGATCCAGAGCCGAGCCGCCGCAGGCCAAGAAGGTGCCCGTTGGGGAGGATGGCACAAGAGGGACCTTCATCATAGGCTCCAACCTCGACAGCAAATAGGAAGGCGCGCTCGTCACCTTCCTGTGGGTAAATGTCAACGTGTTTGCATGGCAAGCGTCCGACATCCCCGGTGTTCCCAGGGAGGTGATTGAGCACCACCTAGCTGTCTGCCCCCATGCGCGGCCCGTCAAGCAGAAGGTCAGAAAGCAGGCTCTAGAAAGGCAGAAGTTCATCACAAAGGAGATCAGGAAGTTGGAAGCGGCAGGTTTGGTGAGAGGGGTGCTCCACCCGACGTGGTTGGCCAATCCAGTAGTGGTGCGCAAGGCGAATGGGAAGTGGAGACTGTGTATTGATTACACAGATATTAATAAGGCTTGCCCTAAGGACCCCTTCCCGTTGCCGCGCATCGACTAGATTGTTGACTCCACGGCCGGGGTGATATGTTATCATTCCTCGACGCCTACTCGGGCTACCACCAAATCTTCATGACAAAAGAGGATGAAGAGAAGACGGCATTCATCACCCCATGTGGTACGTATTGCTTTTTACGGATGCCTTTCGGGTTGAAGAGTGCCGGCGCAACATTTGCAAGAGCAGTCCAAATTGGTTTCGAACCTTAGCTCCATAGAAATATGGAGGCCTACATGGATGACATAGTGGTCAAAACCAAGGACGGGCCCACTCTTGTGCAAGATCTGGAAGAGACATTTGCTAACCTGCGCAAGATCAACCTTAAGCTGAACCCTAAGAAGTGCGTCTTCGGCGTTTCGTCTGGCAAGATTCTCGGATTCTTTGTGTCGCAGCGTGGGATCGAGGCAAACCCAGACAAGATCAAGGCTATTGAGCAGATCGAGGCGCCCAAGCGGATCAAGGATGTGCGTCGGCTCACCGGCTGCGTTGCCGCCATGAGCCGGTTCATCTCCAAGTCCGCCGAGCGCGCCCTTCCCTTCTTCAAAATCTTGAAGAAGGAAGGCCCAATAGAGTGGACACCAAAAGCCGAGGCAGCACTATAGGTTCTGAAGAAATACCTTTCCTCCACGCCGATACTGGTTGCATCTAAACCACAAGAGCCATCGCTGCTGTATCTGACGGCGACGAATCAAGTGGTCAGCGCCGCACTGGTGGCACAGAGGGAGGTCGACGAGGAGGCGGCAATGGCGGCAGAACCAGCGGATGGCAAGCCAAAGATTCCACCGGCAGGGCCTGGTGCCGACAAGGCGCGGCCCCCGGCCGAGTCTGGTGCCACCAAGGCAATGCCCGCACAGTCGAGTGAAGTGGTGCCAAAGAAGAAGATGATGCAACACCAGGTTTACTTTGTTAGCTCCCTCTTGCAGGGGGCTAGGTCGAGGTATTCCGGCATGCAAAAATTTCTCTTCGGCCTCCTTATGGCCTCGAGGAAGCTGCATCACTACTTCCAGGCCCACGAGATCATTGTCGTCACCCGCCTCCCGTTGCAACGGATACTGCACAACCCGGACGCAATCAGAAGGGTTGTGGAATGGGCCTTGGAGCTATCAAGTTTCGGTTTAAAGTTTGAAAGTACCTCGACAATTTAGAGCAGAGTCTTGGCGGAATTCATCGCAGAATGGACCTCGATGCCTGATGAAGAAATCCAGGAGACCACTCTCCCCGGCAAGGAAGCAGACCGCGACTGGATCATGTACTTTGATGGGGATTTCTCGCTGCAAGGCGCCGGTGCCGGTGTGCTACTCGTTGCACCCACCGGAGAACACCTCAAGTACGTGATCCAGATGCACTTCCCCAGGGAGATGTCCACCAACAACACCGCCGAGTACGAGGGATTGCTTGACGGTCTCAGGATCGCGACAGACCTCTGGGTTAGGAAGCTCATCGTCAGGGGCGACTCGCAGCTCGTTGTCAGACAGGTCAACAAGGATTATTAGAGCCCATTGATGGAAGCCTACGTAGATGAGGTGAGGAAGCTGGAGGAACGCTTTGACGGTATCCAGGCGGAGTACGTCCCCCGAACAGAGAACGACATTGCTGATTACCTGTCAAAGTGTGCCGCATTCAAGCTACCTATGGAACCAGGTACCTTTTTGCTCCGGTTAACTGAACCATCTGTCGAACCATCAGCGGGGCAGAACAGGCCGAGGAAATCAGGTCCTGGCAAGTACTTTCCTACCGAGCCCCTTGGGCCTGCCGGCAAGGGTGCTGCTGCGGACGCTGAGCCTGCCCAAGAGCGACTGTCTCCGACAGGGCGTCAAGCCCTGACCGTAGAGATAGCCGCTCTCATGGAGGAAGAAATGCCTTTGGTCCTTGCCGTCGATCCCCAGGCTCCGGCATGGGCGCAACATACCGTCCACTTCCTCCAAACAGCAAGCTTCCTGAGGAGCAGGAAGAAGCAGAGAAAGTAGCCCGTCGGTCCGCCCTGTACTAGTTCATCGATGACGTCCTATACTGGAGGAGGCCAAATGGTGTGAAACTCAAGTGCATCCCCCGGGAGGAAGGACTGGAGCTGTTGGCGGAGATACATGGAGGCATATGTGGCTCCCACATAGGGTCAAGGGCCCTTGCCGGGAAGGCATTCCAGCAAGGTTTCTTCTGGCCCACCGCCCTCCAGGATGCGACGTCACTAGTAACCAAGTATGAAGCGTGCCAGTTCCATTCAAGGAAGCTTCATCAGCCGACTCAAGCCCTCCAAACAATCCCTCTCTCCTGGCCATTCTCGGTCTGGGGGCTCGATATACTGGGCCCATTCCCCCGCGCTGTCGGGTTCTTTGAGTACTTGTATGTTGCGATCGACAAGTTCACAAAGTGGCCAGAAGTGGAAGCAGTGAGGAAGGTGACTGCTCAGTCAGCTGTTAAGTTCTTCAAAGGACTGGTCTGCCATTTTGGTGTGCCAAACAGAGTCATCACCGACAACGGCACGCAATTCACAAGCCACACCTTCATGCAGTACATCCAAGACCTCGACAACAAGGTCTGTTTTGCTTCCGTGGCACATCCACAGAGCAACGGCCAAGCGAAGAGGGCAAATGCTGAAGTGTTGTGAGGCCTGAGAACAAAGACCTTTGACAAGCTGCACAAGAGTGGAAGCCGCTGGATTGATGAGTTGCCGACGGTTCTTTGGTCGATCAGGACGATGCCAAATCAAGCCACCGGCTAGACACCTTTTGCCCTGGTATACGGGGCAGAAGCAGTTCTCCCCATGGAACTCATATACGGGTCACCTCGAGTGCTCGTTTATGATGAGCTTGAGCAAGAGCCGTTGCACCAAGATGACGCGACGCTCCTTGAGGAAGATCGTCTTCGGGCGGCTGTGAGAGCGGCACGCTATGAGCAAGCCTTGCGCCGCTATCATAGCCGCAAGGTTCATGCCCGAAGCCTTGAGGAAGGCGACCTTGTTCTTCGGCGCGTTCAGTCCGCCAAGAATTCCAACAAGTTGACGCCAAAGTGGGAAGGCCCTTATCGGGTAATGCGAGTCACCAGGCCTGGTGCAGTCCGCCTGGAGACCGAAGATTCCGTCCTAGTGAGCAACTCCTGGAACATCGAGCATCTTCGCAAGTTTTACCCATAATGCACGGCTTGCCGGGCCTCCCGGCAAGCCACATTTTGTACAAGCTTTGCCGACAAGGCATGTGACCCTTTGTGCAAAGCCAGGCGCAGACCCTAAGCATAAATAAATGAAGCATTGGCGCCCTAAGTTATAGCATGCATGCTAGGTCGAGTCTCTTCCTTGGTTAGGGTTGCTAGTGCTTAGTGGAGACTAACCCCTAGCCTAGAGGTCGAGTGCGTGTCTGTCTGTTCCTTTTCTGTCCTCCTTTGGTTCGCAGGGCACATGAGCACTTCTGTTGAGCTACTCGGAAAGAAGGAAATAGACCAGTGCCCCGACCCCAGCAAGCCACAGTTGTCGGGGGCTGCAAGCACAAGGATCCAACCACGGCAAGATGAGATTGCCAAGGGCTGCGGATCCAAATAAGTCTTTTATCCTCTGTCATGCATTTCGGAACTGGACTGGGGCATGTGAAACCTCGTTTTTATCTCTAGGCTGCCGTGCTCCCCTTTTTCCTATACCTAGGGATTATTTCCTAGGTGTGGATTTGGCCATAGCCGCGGAGGCAAGGAGGTGGGACGAGGAGCCTAACGCCCACCTCATCCCTGCCTCCGCCAAGAGCGCGAGAACGGTCGAGTGGAGTGGGGGGACGGCAAGGCCTGTTGCCGGGCGAAGAACGTTTATCTCAAAACAATAACAAGGATTCGCTCCTTGTCGCGGGATTTACCCACGAACGAAAAACCTGGCAAGCATCCCTTTTTCATTAAAAACATCCCATATAGGTATAGTTTGTGCGAGATGAAAAACACGACCAAGGGGATTACATGTTTTAAATTTAACAAAGGCCCGCAGGCTTACAAACTAAAAAAGAGATAAGATGCCCATAATCCCTTTCTTGTCCCTCTCTTCAGGAGGCAGGTCAAGGAGGCGAAAGGGTAAAAGGGGCGCCTAGGAGAGCTACGAGCAGCAGAAAGCACCAAGAGAACATCTCGGTGGCCACCCACGGGCGGGCCGGTGATGACGGTGCCGGGAAAGGAGCTGGAAGACGAGGCGGCAGGACCAGCAATACGCGATGAAGGCGTCGGTGCCCGCGTACTCCGAGTTGACGGCCTTGCCGCCCGCCCTCTTCCTCTTCCCCAGCCTCCCTACGCCAGCCGCCCAAGGAGACAGCCCCGCAACGTTCAAGGAGCTGGCCCTGCCCCCGGCCAGCTTCTGCCGGATGAGCGGCCAGGTGCAGATGCTGCTGCTGCCGCACCCGCCTAGGCGCGGGGCGTCCTACGCCTAGTCGGACTCTTCCCCGCTATCCACCCCACTGTCCTCCTCGCCGCTCTCGCTCGAGGACGAGCTTCCATCGTCAGAATCTCCATCAGAGGAGCTCTCCACGCAACATTTCAGACGAGTTCCATGATCTCCGAAGACCTTGACGGAGAGCAGGCCGTCCTCCATTAACTTGAAGTAGAGGACGAGCCCCGCCGTCAGGCTGTGGATGCGGGCGAACGTCTTCCATCCACGGCGGAGATACATAACTCAAGGAGCTGGGAAGTCGACGTCGACCCGCGTGCCCTCGTTCCCGCAGCCCCTCATGTGCAACCTGAGGGACTGAGACGGGACACGCTCCATCACCCGAGCGAATGGAGTGGGGAGAAGAAGACGACAGCGCAGGGGCCGGCGGAGCCTGATGACGAACTCGCAAGGATGGTCCTCAACGTGGCCATCCATCGGGAAGGGCATCATTGGCAGGGGCGAGGCCGGCGCATCACCCCGTCCTCCTCTTCCCCGAGCGCTACGGCCTCTGCCCCGACCTCGCCCACAGCCTCGCCCCCTCCCCCTTCCTCTCGCGGTCGGTTCCGCCACCATGGGTTAAGAAGGGGGAGGGACGCGCTATCGAGCGGCGACTCTCGCCGCCACCGTCAAAGGACCAGGATTCCCTTTCTCCATGGCAGGAGAGAGGGAGGAGCAGAAGCAGAGAGAGATAGAAGATGGAAGAATGCGGGGTGCCATTTCCCCTTCCTCCCCTTTATAAAGGAACAGGGTTGAGGCTCAGACGCCCTGCTCGGCCAATCCAGACACCGGAGGCGCGGGGAATCAGGACCGACCCGCCGCCCAACCAGCGGCGGCCTGGTTTATCGCCTCCACCGTTTTCCAACACAAGGACGCGTGGCAGACGTGAAGAACTGAGGGGAC